>NC_133793.1:18876144-18987484 GCF_003597395.2 Chelonoidis abingdonii | reverse complement strand
TTTGTTGTGAGAGAGATGACCCAATTGTACCAGATGCTGTGCAAACACAGAACAAAATGGCAGTTTCTGCCCCAAGGATTTTACAGTCTAATTATCAGACTAGGGACAACAGATGGAGACATACATACAGGAGAGTACAAGGAAACACTGAGATTGTATTCTTTGATTCCAAGGCTGGAAGGGACCATTGTGATCATCTAGTCTGACCTACTGTATAAGACAGGCCAGAGAAGTTCTCCAAAATATTTCCTGGAGCAGATCTGTTAGAAAAAAACATCCAATCTGGATTTTAAAATGGTCAGTGATGAAAAATCCAACATGATCCTTGGTAAATGGTTCCAATGATTAATTACTCTCATTGCTAAAAATTGACACCTTATTTTCAGTCTGAATTTGTCTAGCTTCAACTTCCAGCCACTGGACCATGTTAGGGCTGTCTCTGCTAGACTGGAGAACCCATTATCAAATATTTCTTCCTTATGAAGGTACTTATAGACTGTCATTATGTCACCCCTTATTCGTTTCTTTGTTAGGCAAATAGGTTCAACTCCTTGAGTCTTTTACTATAACACATGTTCTCAATTCCTTTAATTATTCTCATGGCTCTTCTATGAATCCTCTCCAATTTATCAACATTCTTTTTGACCTGTGGACACCAGCACTGGACACTGAATTCCAGCAATGGTCACACCAGTACCAAATACGGAGGTAAAATAACCTCTCTGTGCCTACTGTTTATGCATACCAGGATTACATTAACCCTTTTGGGCCACAGAGTCGCACTGGAACCTCATGTTCAATTGATAGGCATTGGTCTCTGCATACCAACAGCCTAACCATTGTCAAGTTTTTTGTAGATATCATGACAAGGAAGTGTCTTGAGGAGGGAATAGAAGGTGGATAATGAAGTAGATTTGTGGGACAGCACTGGAGAAAGCATAAAGTTGCTGGTTTTACTTTTATGAATTATTAGTAAACCTGGTCATATCTTTTTTTCTCTGCAACATTTTTGAGAACTTTCATTGAAAAATTGCAGATTTTTAGCTGAAGCCGATATTTTTTTAGTGAAAACCTGAATATTTTTAACTAAAAACTACTAAAAATGTAAACATTTTGACCAAAAATTGATAGTGTTTGATTTTCAGATTTAAAATAATGGGTCAGGATTATTATTTTTTTTCTTGGGGGGGGTGTTGTTTGTTTAGAGGAGCAGACACTTTCCTCTATAATTTTCATTTTGTCAAAAACCCAGTTTTCTACAGAAAAAATGTTTTGATGAAATTTTTTTGACTGGTCCTAATTATTGGTGTTCCCCCTTCCTCTCTTTATTCTTCATAAATAAGAGTTTTTCCTCCAGTAGAAAATTTAATTTTGCCCTTTAGTTTCAACATGCAAGAACTGTGTAATTAAAATTGAGGCTTTGCAGACCCATATTAGCTTACATTGATTTGTAACGCCACATTTGATATTTTCCTTTTTTTCACCATCATGGTTTCAAGTGTACAGAGTAAGGAAAGATGGTTATAGTTCACATTGACCAAACCTGAGAAACATTTTTATTTTAAATGAACTCCTCTGGTCTACACAGACTCTTTTCTTTTTTAAGGGAAAAAGGTGGTGGTAGACATGATAAATGTAAACCAGCATTGATAATATCTGTATATGATTGTACACAATAGCGAGTAATTCTTAGACATGGTCAAAATTGGATGAACAAAAATTTTCCCATCTTAAAATGTAATTTAAATGAAATTGAAAGGAAAACAACAACGACAAAAATTATTTTTTTTATTTTCATGAAATAGTGTTAGATTAACATTTCAACTTAAAATGTCATTTAAGTCAAAATGTCAGTATCAAAATACATTTTTCATTTCATTTTGACTTATTTCAAAATAAAATGTTTTTGATGTCAAAAGAAACATTTCATGTTGATAAAAATGTCATTTTTTCAATTTAAAATACAGAAATTTTTCTTTGACAATTTTTAAAATATTTCAATAATTTGCCCCAATTTGGGATGAAAACAAGTGTTGAAGTATCAAAATTTCCTACCAGATGCAAATTCCATTTTTTGAGGAGCTCTTTTGATTCTGAAAACGGTATGACATATAGATCAGCTTTGAAGAATTACATTTTATTGGTAAATGTTGGTAAATGTCGATGTCACAGTACACATACAGATTGAGGGGAAATATTTCCATCTATATTAATTGAAATGTATAGGTAGGCAAAGTTAAAAAACGACCAAAAATTCTTCAATAACTACACAAAACTTCAATAGAATTATGCCAATTTGTACCAGCTGAAGATGTGGAATTCATGTGAATGGATGCTCCCAAATAGTAAGCAGTAAGCATGTTTTTAATTGTAGAAATCTTAGGGGCTAATTTTCAAGTCCATATCCATTGAAAAATCCCATCACATTCAATGGGAACTTCTGTTAGTTAAGACTGCAGAGTCAAACTCGTGCAAATCTTAAATAGTGTCTTCAGTGGAGTTTGGCCAATTTGAAAATGTTAAGGATTTTGGGTCGCATATGTTTAAGAAAACCAATTCAACATGCAAAAAATGACAAACCTTTCTGTGCAAAAGACAGGGACAATACAGCTTAATACAAAAAGGGAAAACTTTGAAATGCTGCCAGATGCAAGGTTTTGAGACTTACATAGCTGATTCATTTCACAATCAAGACAAGAGCTTCTTTAGGAGACTAAGTCCTATTTTTAAAAGTAACTTAAGCTCTTAGAGGTTGAAAACCTTGCCTAAATGGGACTTAAAGCAACCAGCATAGCTATTGTGGAATAAGCTGTCTGCAACAGCGATTCCAGAATCACCCTCCATGTGAACACTGTATTACAGAATAAAAATTACTTTCTTACAGAATAATTACTATGCTTACAAAGCAGAGTGATTTTTCAAGACTAAAATCACTTTTATTCTGAATACAGTGTCCATATGGGGGAGTTATTCCATGATAGCTAAATTAGTCCAGAATAGTTATGCCAGTGAATTTCCCCTATCTAGACAAAATCTAAATCCCATTGACTTCCAGTGGGGGGGGGGGGGGGAATCTATTTTCTGGAAACAAAACTCTGAAGTTGTCTTTATTTCACTCATTTTTTCCCTATTTTCAATATTTGTACTGATTTTTTAAAAGATATTTTTGTTTCAATATAATGTTGCACAATTTTTTTCAATTTCCTGTTGTAAAATTTCAATTTTGATACAAAGCCATTTTTCGGGCAAAGGGGGAAAAATGTGTTCAAAATATTTTGACCAGCTATACTATGGACTTTAGAGGGAGTTATTTCAGATTTATTGATCTGCTATGTGATTTCAGAATCTAGAACTTTGCTTTCATTACCAAGTACCTTAATAATAAAAACATAATTTCAATTCACAAATCCCATATTATCTGTACCTATAAATGCTTAACCCAGTTATATAGAGAGATTAAGTATTATGGGAATTGGTGTGGTATGAAAAGAATAGAAAATGAGGTGGTTTACTCTTAATTAAAAATGATCATATTGTACCTTCATTAAGTGCTGTGACCAGAATGCATCATTTAACTCTTCTCAGAAATTCAGCAGTCAAAGTTGTCTTATGTGGATCTAACACTACTCACTGTTTTCTCTGTGCACCTACAGTTATTTCAACAAATGACCTCATGCTCCTTGCAGTGGTTTCGTACTGTGTAGTTGCACACAGTAAAGAACACCAGTGTCACCGGTTGCCTTTATCTGCAGGGAGTAGCAGAACTGAAGACTGTGGACAGGCCCTAATTAGCTGATTTGTTTTATTAACTCAGGGAATTTCTAGCAGCAGCCCGATGTCTGCACAGTGTAAACAACATTGAATCGTTGCACCAAAATTCTATTTCCAACTGGGAATATTTATCTTTCACATGATAGACCAAACTCTGGTGGATAAGATGCAGGATGCTCTACACCTACTGGTCCACACGTTGCATGACAAAGACAAAAATAACACCCTGTCACTCATGGGTGAATACTTGTCACAAAACAGTCACTCCATATCTGACCTCACAGTCCTTGGCGTCAAAGGAAACCTGAACAACACCCTCAAAGGATGAGTTGGGGAGCTTAAATTCATAACTTTGCTAGAAACTAAAAATCATGGACTTAATAAAGATACTGGATCTATGGCTTATTATAACAATCTATAACCCAGTAATCTCCCTTTTTCCCCCTAGATAAAGATCTGGGGAAGAATGCAGTGCTTAGATTAATAGATTCTAATGCCAGAAAGGACCACTGTGCTAATCTAGTCTGACCCCCTGTATAACAGAGGCCACATAACTTCTCTAAAATAATTCCGAGAACATATCTAAGAGGCTGCTCACACTGTATGTGTCCTGTGGATGAATATAAAGTTTAAGTCAAGCAAGTGTATTTTATCTGGCCAGCCTGATCCAGCGCATCCAAAACACACAGCTTGTGATTTTCAAGGCTGCCACAGGGTGTGATTTCCAGAAGGGGCCTAAAAGAGCTAGGTGGGATTGAATTTCAGCGGGATTGGGGACCTGATTCCCTTACGCTCCTTTGTGAATCCCAACTTAATGGATTTGGACTCCCACTTCAGTTAAGGGAAACTGGTAATCTTTCAAAATCTCAGTTGCCATTTTCCTGAGCAGATTGCTGTGGTTGAGATTTTCAAAGGGGATGAAGGGAGTTAGGTGTCCAAATCCCACAGAGCGTCAGTGGGTCAATGGGAGCTATATGTTTAACTCCTTTACACTTTGCTTGCCTGTGAGAAAGGATCAGATCTGGAATTTAAGTTATCACTAGATATATCAGGCCAAATTTTCCCATCACTTTCACTTAGGCAAATGATGAGCGGCTGCATTAAAGTAATTGGAGATAGATCAGTGCAAAAAACTGGTATGAGTGAATTATCAGGGCAGTTGTTTGTCCTTTTTTTAAGCACAGAAGTTAGGGGCTGAGTCCTGCAAACACTCAAATGGGCCTTACTCATGTGAGTAGGTGTGCGGACATCGGTGGTTTCACTGATAACATTGGGATCTCTGGGGTAAGAAGTACTTTCATGAGTAACAGCTGGCAGGGTCAGTCCACTGAATAGTTCTTAGTCAGAAAATACTGATTGTGCCAGATATTCAACTGCTGTAGACTGACATAGCCCTGTTGGTTCACACCAGCTGGGCATTTCATCTCATTGACCTCAGTGAAGCTATGCTAGTTTAAAATGGATGGGGAAATGGCCCATTGAATCCAATGGAGCTATGAAAATACACACCAGCTGGGGATCTGGTTCCACTGACTTCAGTGGAGGTATGGCCAAGTTGCACCAGCTGGGAAACTGGCCCGTTGACGTAAGGGTAACTATTCCTGATTTAGACTAGAGAAACCAAGAGGGAGGGAGATCAGGCCCACAGACACTGACGTCTATATTTTTTGAAATAATAATGCCAAGCACTGTTCGAGTGGGATTCTCAAATAGGTTAAGGCCACGTCTACACTACGGGATAATATCGAATTAGCTAAAACCGGTTTTATAAAACTGATATTATAAATTCAATTTCATGCGGCCACACTAGGCACAGTAATTCGGCGTTGTGCGTCCATGGTCCGAGGCTAACATCGATTTCTGAAGTGTTCTGAAGCGTTACATTGTGGTAGCTCTTCCCGTAGGCTATCCCGTAGTTCCGTCAGTCTCCCCCGGCCCTTGGAATTCTGTAAAAGATTGAATCAATTATTGTCGCAGGTGGTTCTGGGTAAATACGTCAGTGCATTCCTTTCCCTTATCCAGGAAAACAGTCCAGCTGCCAATCCCTTTGGCGCATCGTTTTTCCCTGGATTGCCCCTGGCAGACGCCATAAGGCAACAGCAACCATGGAGCCCATTCCCAGCTTTTTTTTGTTTTCCCGCAACCGTATGTGTAATGGATGCCGCGAGAGCAAGAGGCCATACTCCACAGCCTACACAGCAGCATTCACTTGCTTGTTTGCAGGTGAATACGCAGACGATGGTTACGGGTCGTTGTCCTGTAACGTCATTACGGCTTGCCGAAAAGAGAACTGGCAATGAAGATGACAACAATGGTATCCTACTCTCCCTCTCGAACTGTACTGTCCGCTGCTATCATGAGTGCCCGTAGCTGAAACCGGCCGGGGCCGCAACGCAACAAGCAAAATTGGGCATTGAACTACACGTGGGACTGAAGTCGAATCCCTCCTTATGGTTCTAAAATATAGAGGT
Source organism: Chelonoidis abingdonii (assembly GCF_003597395.2). Lineage (NCBI taxonomy): Eukaryota > Metazoa > Chordata > Testudines > Testudinidae > Chelonoidis > Chelonoidis abingdonii. The sequence goes on along the minus strand of NC_133793.1, from coordinate 18,981,242 downwards.
CAGTCCCTTGCCTCGAAATAAGGGGCCAAGGTGTATCAGAGGACCAGTTGTATCAGAGCAGCAGCTGCTCCGTGTCAAGTATTGACAGGGGGTGGCCCCTGCAAGAACAGACCCCACCCGTTTGCCTGTTACCTCACTCCCCCAACCTTCCTGGGCTAACCGTGTCAAGGGTCCTCGCTCCATTTGTGTCATGAAGTTATAAAGAACTCGCAGGAATAAGAAAACAGAGACTTGTTTAGTGAGATCTATAAATGAGGGGGCAGGCAGCCTCCCGGGCTAATGACAGTCCAGGCAAGTACAGAATCTTTTCTTTATACAGGAAAGGGAGGGGGCTGATGACGGCTCCAGCCCCAGTTGCTAATGATGAAGACGGTTACCAGCCGTTCTGTACCACCTACTGGGAGTAACTGGGAGTCATTCCCATTTTTACCCTCAGAGGCGCCCCCAGGCCACAGCCTCATCCTGAAGGCCATAGGAACAGGAGGCACTCACGTGGCTGATGGGCGGACAACGGATTTGATCAGTCATATTGTACCGTCTACCACCGGGGAGGGGAGAGGAGTGGATACTGCTCTTCACTGCTGCAGCAATCGCGTCTACCAGTAAGCATTCGAGTACACATAGGGTGACACTGAAAAGAAGTCAAGAAATGATTTCTTTTCCCTTTTCTTTCACGTGGTGGTGGGGGGGAAAGAAACTGAGGAGCTATTCCCTGAACCACGCCAGACAACTGTGTTTTGAACCTACAGACATTGGGAGCTCAGCCAAGAATGCAAATACTTTTCAGCAGACTGCTGTGGACTGTGGGATAGGCTGGAGTCCTCAGTACCCCCCTCCATCCATGAGCGCCATTTGAGTCTCTGGCTTCCGTTACGCTTGTCACGCAGCGCTGTGTATCCTGGAGATTTTTTTTCAAACGCTTTGGCATTTCGTGTTCTGTAACGGAGCTCTGATGAGGAACAGATTTGTCTCCCCATACCAGCGATCAGATCTAAGTATCTCCCGTACGGTCCATGCTGGAGCCTCTTTTTTGGATTTGAGACTGCATCACCACCCGTGCTGATCAGAGCTCCACGCTGGCAAACAGGAAATGTAATTCAAAAGTTCGCGGGGCTTTTCCTGTTTTACCTGCCCGCTGCATCTGAGTTCAAGTTCAGATTGCTGTCCAGAGCGGTCAGTGGTGCACTGTGGGATACCGCCCGGAGGCCAATAACGTTGATTTCCGTCCACACTAACCGTAATCCGATATGTTAATATTGAATTTAGCGCTACTCCTCTCATCGGGGTGGAGTACAGAAATCGATTTAAAGAGCAATTTATATCGCTATAAAGGGCGTTGTAGTGTGGACGGGTACAGCGTTAAATCGATTTAAAGCTCTTTAAATAGATTTAAATGCGTAGTGTAGACCAGGCCTTAGTGTCAATATCCCCAGATGGGGACAGTGAGGCATAGAAGTCTATGATGATTATCTCATTCCCATGCTTCTGGGGGAAGAGTTGGCCAACCGTGTTAAGCTAGCCAAGAGTGTAGGAATATGGTCATGGGGATCAGACCCATAGATTATTTTTTAGGGCCAAATTTTCAAAGGTATTTAGGTGCGAGAATCAAGAGTGTAGGAATATGGTCACCCGCAGCCAGGGTAAGCAAGCCTTCACACTTATTCCTGTTTCTGAACCTTCTACCAGGGCCCCATCTGTGTTATCAGAGACCCAGACTGAGGTGGTGGAACTGAACCCCATTCCAACGCCTGCAACAGCAGTAGTAGATCCAGTCCCAGAGACCCAACCAGAAGGAGTCCCAGAACTGGAAATGATGAAGCAACCAGCACCAGAACCACTGCCAGCACTGAATACAGCACTTACAATGCCATCTGCAACTCCAACGCCAGAGTGCACCACTGAGATTGCACTGGCAGGAGCAGTTAAACCTGAACAAGAGGCTCAGCCAGAGCCTGAAATACAACCTAGTGCACCAGCGGAAAGTGGTTCACAGTCAACAGAAACAACCCCATCACCTACATCAATTCCAGAGGGACCAAACCAAAGTCTACAATCCAGTAAGGAACTGATGTTTCCAGGGTCAATGGAACAGTTCCAGGCTGAGCAGAAAGCAGATGAGAGCCTCAAGAGAGCTTGAACAGCAGCACGGAGCAACCCTACCACCTCTCAGCTCTTTTAATAGGTCTATTGTAGAAAAAGGACTTTTATAGAAGAAGACTCTTTCTGGTGGGCACAGGAGGACCAGCATCCTCAGAGACAGCTGGTAGTTCCAGCTAGGTACTGGGTAAAGCTCTTGAGCTTAGTCCACGGTCATCCTAGTGGCCATGCTGGAGTAAACAGAACCAAAGACCATTTGGGGAAGTCATTTCATTGGGGGTGAATGGGCAAGTATGTTTCTACCTATGTCCAGTCTTGTGAGGTGTGCCAAAGAATGGGAAAACCCCAAGAGCAGGTCAAAGCCCCTGTCCAGCCACTCTCCATAATTGAGGTTCCATTTCAGAGAGTAGCTGTAGATATTCTGGGTCCTTTCCCTAAGAAGAGACGCAGAGGAAAGCTGTACATACTGACTTTCATGGATTTTTGCCATCCGATGGTTGGCAGCAGTAGTAAAATTTAGCACATAAATAGAGTTTGCAGGATTGGAACCTAATTGCTAATTAGTAATATCCACACAGGGCCTGATTCAAAGTCCATTGAACTCACTGGAAAGATGCGCATTCATTTCAGTGAGCTGGGGATCAGACCCATAGATTATTTTTTAGGGCCAGATTTTCAAAGGTATTTAGGTGCGAGAATCAAAAAGGGGTTTAGGTGCCTAACTTCTACTTTAGATATCTAAATTCCAAGATCAGGTACCACTCAGATTCAGAAAAACCCAGCTCAACTGCCACCAAACTCTGTATACACCTAAAGTCACTTGTCACCTGTATTTCTGAAGGATCCCTAGACACCTATATTTCTGCCTCTGGGCATGTACACAGCTGCTTCCCTCTAGGTGTCCAGACTGCTATGTCAGAATGCTATTAAGGAATCAGTGGAAGATAGGCATTCCTCTGCCTAACTCCGCTGTGGGGCCTGATCCCTTAGGCAGGCTCAGAGGCCGTTTATCAGATTGAGCTCCTCACATGAGCTCACACAAAGTGGGGGTGGGAAAAAAGGAGGGTCTCTCTTCTATCTTTTAGCTTAGTGGCTAGGACATTCATCTGGGATGTGAGAGGCTGTGGCTCAAGTTTTCCCCTACCCTACCCATTGAGATGTTCTGATTGGTGGTGTGGCCTCAATCTCTCCTGTTGAAGCCGTTCCACTTTGGATAAATAACAAGAGATATTGGAGCAAAGGGACTAGATGCTAGGGCTCCCACATCCTGTGTGAGTGCCTTAACCACCAGGATACAGCATGACCCTACGCTTGTGCTTTTGCTCTCTAGCACAACAATTCTTGAATTATGTAATCCACAGTGGAACAGCTTCAACCGGAGAGACTGAGAAAGCCCCACATTAGACTATCCCGTAGCTCAGTGGCTTGGGAACTCATCGCAGAAGTGGCTAAGCCCTGCTCATATCTCTTCTCCCTTCGAAGGGATGTTCTTGTTCTTTTCGTTCCCTGGGACCCTTTACAAAAATGGAGTAGGCACCTAATGCCAAGAGAGAGTTCACAGCTGCGACTCAGAAGCAGGGAGAGGTGCCTCCCTTCAGCCCAGACTCAGGTACCCAACTCCCTGCGAGTGATGGGGCTCAGGACACACTCATCTCCTCGGCATCTCACTTTGGCTAGCTTAGGCAAGCAGCCGCTTATCTCATCTCTTCCCTTCCATTGCATAGGGAGCCTGGGCACCAAACTCCAGGTTTGCAAATCCAAGTGATTCTCTCTGTCTAAGCCTTAGGTGTGGTGATGCAGAGCATTGCAATGCCCAAGTCCCTCTGTGAATCTAGCCCCCAGACCAATTAATGCACAGCCCGTTAGTGCACTTTAGAAATCACACCCCCTTAGAGCAAATTTCTCAGTGTAGACCAGTCCTCACCTTAGAACGGGATTCCAAAAGCCAGCACGCTGAGCGGGAGCCAGTCCATTAGCCAGTAGGAAATGATGAGCAGAGGGTGTGATCCCTGCACTCAGGATTCTCTGTCTGAACACTCTGCTGGAGCTAGCCAAAGTCTCTCCTACCAGCCATTTTGTGGGGAGTTAGGTGTACACTACTACCATTCACCTCCTCACTTACACCAACTGAGTGAGAGTGCATCGGGCCTGTGACTTCAATGGGGTCACAGTGGTGGATTGGAAACTTGTTAAAATGGAAAGTGTAGGGGACAATTTCCTGGTGCAAGTGCTGAGGACCAACTAGGGCAGAGCTCTCTTGATCTGCTGCTCACAAACGAAAGAATGTAGGGGAAGCAAAAGTGATGGACTTTGACTCCTCAGGAACTGATGGGCAGAATTCCCTGGGAAGATAATATTGAGGGGAAAGGAGTCCAGAGAGCTGCTGTATTTTAAGGAATTCTTATTGAGGTTGCAGGAACAAACCATCCTGATGTGTAGAAAGAATAGTAATATGGCAGGACCAGCTTGCTTAACAGTGAAATCCTGTGATCTTAAACACAAAAGAGGCTTACAAGAAGTGGAAGTTTGGACAAATGACCAGGGAGGGTATAAAGTTTGCTCAGGCATGCAGGAATGAAATCAGGAAGGCCAAATCACAACGGAATTGCATTGCAAGGGCTTTAAGAGTAACAAGAAGGGTTTCTACAGTATGTTAGCAACAAGAAGAGTCAAGGAAAGTGTGGGCCCCTTACTGAATGAGGAGGCAACCTAGTGACAGAGGATATGGAAAAAGCTAATGTACTCATGATTTTTTTGCCTCTGTCTTCAGAACAAGGTCAGCTCCCAGACTACTGCACTGGGTAACACCATGGGGAGGAGGTCACCAGCCCTCTGTGGAGAAAGAAGTGGTTCAGGCTATTTAGAAAAGCTGGATGAGCACAAGTCAATGGGGCCGATACACTGCATCAGGAGGTGCTAATGAGTGGCGGATTGATGCAGAGCCATGCCATTATCTTTGAAAACTCATGGCAATGGGGGAGTTTCCGATGATGGAAAAAGCTAATTAGTGCCCATCTTTAAAAAAGGGAGATGGAAGCTTGGGACTACAGGCAGTCAGCCTCACCTCCGTCCCTGGAAAAATCTGAGCAGGTCCTCAAAGAATCAATTCTGAAGCACTTAGAGGAGAGGAAAGTGATCAGAACAGTCAGCATGGATTCACCACAGGCAAGTCATGCTTGACTAACCTAATTGCCTTCTATGACAAGATAACTGGCTCTGTGGATGAGGCGAGAGCAGTGGCCTGTTTTCCTTACTTTAGCAAAGCTTTTGATAGGTCTCCCAGTATTCTTGCTAGCAAATTAAGTATGGACTGTATGAAAGGACTATAAGGTGGATAGAAAGCTGGTAGATCATCAGGCTCAAGGGTAGTGATCCATGGCTCCTGTCTTGTCTTGGCAGCCCATTCAGAGAGTGCCCCAAGGGTCCTTTGGGCAGTTTTGTTCAATATATTCATTAATGATCTAGAGGATGGCATGGACTGCACCTTCAGCAAGTTTACACTAAACTGGAGGAGTGTAGATACGCTGGAGGTAGGGATAGGATACAGAGGGACCTAGACAATAGAGATTGGGCCAAAAGAGTCTGATGAGGTTCAATAAGGACAAGTGCAGAGTCCTGCACTTAGGACAGAAGAATCCCATTCACTGTTACAAACTAGGGACCGAATGGCTAGGCAGCAGTTCTGCAGAAAAAGGACCTAGGGTTACAGTGGATGAGAAGCTGGATATGAGTACAGTGTGCCCTTGTTGCCAAGAAGGCTAAGGCATTTTGAGCTGTATAGTGGGCCTTGCCAGCAGATTGAGGAAGTGATCTTCCCCTCTAATGTGCATTGTGAGGCCTCATCTGGAGTACTGTGTAGTTTTGGACCCAGACTACAAGAAGGATATGGAAAAATGAAAGAGCGGAGGACAACAAAATGATTAGAGGGGCTGGAGAATGACTTATGAGGAGAGCTGAGGGAACTGGGATTGTTTAATCTGCAGAAGAGAAGATGAGTGGGGGGATTTAGAGCTGCTTTCAACTACTGAAAGGGATTCCAAAGAGGATGGATCTAGACTGTTTTCAGTGCACCAGATGACAGAACAGGAGTGATGTCTCAAGTTGCAGTGGGGGGAGTTTAGGTTGGATATTACAAAAAATTTTCACTAGGAGGGGGAAGCACGGAATAGGTTACTAGGGAGTGTGGAAATCCTTCCTTAGAGGTTTTTAAGGTAGGTTGACAAAGCCTTGGCTGGGATGATTTAGTTGGGGTGGCCTGCTTTTGAGCAGGGTTGGACAGATGACCTCCTGAGGTCCTTCCAACCGATATTCTATGATTCCATGATTCTATGATATAATGTTCCCAACACAAAGAGGATGTGCACTCGGTATTTTAGTAGGTGACTACAAATCCACCACATAACACTTGTGGAGCTCAGTGAAGGGAGCTTAGAGTCGGGAAGCTGGGAGAAGAGGCTGTCTGGGCAGAACCTGAACTGTTGGAGGTAGCTCAGGAAGTCGGTGAGGACATGGCACAGGACCATGAAGGAGGGCTGTGGAGTCTCTCCCAAGGGAAGCTGGGCACTGGGGCACCTGACAGAAGGAAGCATGCTCCTGGCAGAAGACTGGGATCACCCTGTCCCAAGGGACCCAGAAGGAGGGCAGCAGATATAGGAAGAGGCCTTGGGGAGGAGAATTGGGTCAGCTTGTGGCTACAGTGGGAGACAGTTCCTTTCCCAGGACCAGGGCCCATAGCAGAGGGTAGTGTTGAAGATTGGACCAGGCACTCCCTTCCAGCCATTCACTGCCAGTGTGCCCTAGATCCCTGAGTGATTTAAGCTTTCAGAGCCTGAACAAAGTCCAGCCAGTGCCCCTATCATGTGGGTGTGTGTTCCCTCATACTACCACCCTTGGAGAGGGCGCAGCAGCCCCTGATATTAAGGGGAGAAAGAGATGATTAATCAGAACCCAGGAGTACTGGAAGCTGAGACCAGGAAGAGATGGGCCAAAGGCTGTTGTGGGCCCATCACAGATTTAGGATGGAAGATTACTGTTTTCCTTTGGACTTTCATTGCATCAGAAGGGATGGGACAGAAGGTTTAGCTAGAGGGCTGAGTCATCTCTGTAACTGAATTGTGCTAAAAGACGAGAGAATCATTGAAAACCCAAGAGGGAAACTGAGGCAAGTTGACTTCAGTGCCACACCATAAAGGGGTGTGCTGCAAGACTGTACCCTGCTAAAGGTCTCCTTGAGAATCCCAGTCTTGATGCCTACTCTGTTCTTTGAACTTCAGAAGAACTTCAGAAGAAAGGCTACCTCGTATCAGGTAAGAAGGAAACAGACACGACAATAACAGGGTTAGCTAAATAGGCAGACCTATAGACTGGGATCTGATCTCAAGCCATTGTCATGTGTTGGATGTTGCAGTAAGTGCCCAATGGCTTTATAAACAAGCAGAGTGGAGCCCACCCCTAAGCCTTGTCTAGTGGATGACAGCACACTCTGCCCTTATGGCCCTGAAATAAGGGAGGAATGCAAGTGACACTGCTTTGCCCAAGAAAACATATCACTTACCGACCTGAGGGCTCTGAACCTTCATACAGCTGTGTGACACCTGATACTTGTACCATGGGTGCTGCTGTCATGTAAAGGCACCTCCTCAGCAGTGAGTCCTAGTGGATGAGAAAAAGGGGGCTATACCATTTAACGGGTATTATGGCCAGCAGTGGGTGAGGGATGGGGAAGTGAGTTAATTTATTCTGGTTTACACATGCTCAAGTTCTGGCGATATACAGGGAAAATATGGGAACTGGGACAGCTTGACATAAATCAGGAGGAATTCCATTGATGAACATACTTTTATACTTGACAGTTTTGTAAATTAAATTGAATGGAAAATTAAATCCTAAAATTACATATGTTAATTAATGGGAATATATGGGAGGGGAAATAAATGACCTCACATGCTTCAGTGGAAGGACAGGTGAGGTGAGGTGTGTGAAAAAGGGAATGATTGTTTTATTTGGTGGTGTACGTGCAAAGCCCTTTGTTTTCATTTAAAAAAAAATACATTGTTAAACATTTTCTGGAAATTTATCAGTGTTTATTATAAAAATGTAAAAAAGCAGCTGAAAAATCAATGCAAATATATTAATCTCAGAGTTTCTGGGTAAATATTGAGGTTAATATTGGAAGGTGGGAGAACTGAGAAAAACAACAAATAGAAAGTAAAAGCAGTTTAATGCTGTGATTTATTTCATGAACAGTACATACACATATGCACGTGCATGTTTTTATGTGTGTGGATCTTCTACTACATTGCCGTAATTTAGCAGAAACTAATGTATTATTAACATAGACATCTACCTGATGTAATGTACTAGAGTTTCTTGATGTAATCAGTATTTTCACATATTTGAGAGGTGCAAAATTCAGCTGAAAATTGTTAAAAAAAAAGTTTTTGGAAAATCTGGGAAATTTTCAGTAAAAATTGGTAAAAACTGAAAAAGAAGGCCTTCTGCATGTGTTAGAGTAATACCGTGTGTCGGGATCCTTATATGTGCACCTCTTTATGTAGATTGTGTGTGTGTGTATGCTTGTGTGTGTTTCTGTATGTGTGTGTATCTCTGTGTCTCCCTTTGTGCCTGCATGTGTATCAGTGTGTGCGTGTTGGGAAATGAATGCTTGGTTAGTATTCATGTGTGACTGCTCTGTGCATGTGAATTGTGATTTGCTGTGTAACAAGCAGCTGAAGCCAGATTCTCAGCTGGTGTCAATGAATTTAGCTACACTGAGGACAGCCAAGTTAGCTGGTGAAAATGAGTGTGATGATCTAGCCTGATGTTCTGATGTCTCCCTGATTTCTCCCCTGTACCTCTAATGTCCAGGCACAATTGTGCTCCACAGTGCAGTAACTGCAACTGACTGATGCTAAATGCACCTCTGCCTGATATATCCAGAGGGTCATCTGCATCACTGGCAGCAGCTGTGCATTACCACTGTCTTAGAGCTCTGTCCAGGCCTCTCTGTGAATCACTTGGTGATCTCAATCTATTTCATAGCAGCAATGGGCCTGAATGAAGCTTCCTGGACTTCAGGAAGTGAGACAAAAGAAGCTTAGATCCAAATACCCCCAATAAAGGTGGGGAGTCTCAGAATCCAGAACTGAATTTCACAGCCCTGGTCATTCGCTTGTCATTAGTTGGACAGGCATCAAATGAAAACCACAATCCTGTGGACCACTGGTTCTCAAACTAGGGCTGCCGCTTGTTCAGGAAAAGATCCTGGCAGGCCGGGCCGGTTTGTTTACCTGCTGTGTCCAGAGGTTTGGCCGATTGCAGCTCCCAGTGGCCATGCAGCTCCAGGCCAATGGTGCCTGCAGAAAGCAGCGTGGGCTGATGGACATACTGGCCACTGCTCCCCGCAGCCTCCATTGGCCTGGAGAGGTGAACTGCTGCCAGTGGGAGCTGCGATTGGCCGAACCTGCAGACGCGGCAGGTAAACAAACCGGCCCAGTCCACCAGGGGCTTTCTCTGAATAAGTGGCAGCTTGCACCTCTATTGAAGACCACTTTGACTGTGGACCACACCACACTGGCCTTCCTTAATGCAGGCTCACAAGCCACATTTAAGGGACAATAGCATGAGTGCTGAGCAACTTGGGTTCTGACCTTATAGAATGATCAATCAGGCGCACTTACAGCACACTGCATAATGGGGGGTAGGGAGTGAGGCCAGCTAGGAAGAGAACATGTGCTCATGTATCCCATTGATCTACTCTAATTCATCTCTTGATCTAACTATCCATCCATCCATCTGATTAATCATCTGTCTCATCATTGTCTTTTTTGCTGCCTATCTGTCCATCAAGATGTCCTGTCCATGTTTTCCTTCTGCTTCTTGTCCATCCAGTTATCTAGCCCATGGCTGCCAATTGTCTGTCTTTCACTTCTGTGTGACCTCTGCCTTGCCGTCTGCTCATTTGTCTAATCATTCTCCAGACCTGGGCTAATAGTGAGTTTATATTCCTCCTTATCGTAAGTCTACCACTAATGACCCATTCCCATGGAAAGTGGACTTCTATGGGGAGGGGCTGCTGATGTGGACATGTCAAGTTCAAGGCATTACATTAAATTGAAAGATGTTAGCCTGATTTTGTAACTAAGAAAACATTCCTTCTCATCTGGTGACAGTAATTCAACAGTAAAGCAGGTGGGAATTGGCAGCGATGAGCCTCGCAGTGTGACTAACTATTACCAGGGCAAGCGTAGACTTTGACAAGTGGCTCTGGTTGTCCCTGGTGACTGATTAGGAAGTGGCAATAAAACAGTCTTGTCCATTGGTGCATAAGGTGGTTGACCTTATACGCATGCAGCTGTTTTTATAGGGTCTGCTCACAGATCTGTGACAGGATGCGCCCATTGCAGGACCCCTGTCAATTTCATTGGAACAAGTTAATTTCACTTGATTGCTTTGCTCAGATAAAACTAATTTAAAAAAAATAAAAGCTTACTTGACTGTGTCTTGTTAAACCACCTTGAACTAGCAACACACCTACAAAAAAAAATCTTCTCCAATTAGGCACTGAGGCAGTTCTGTGACTATTGAGATGTACAGGGGACACCACGGTCATTAAAACTTCCTGCTTTAATCAAGCCTCTAGAGTATGTTAACCCAGCTGAGAGCTGGGGCCTGGCGGGAGATTAACAACCTCTCAAGGAATATGAGCTGAGTGGCAGAACCAAGTTACTCATTTTTAATGGGTCCATCGAGGGCCATTAGAAAGGAAAAGCTGGGAAGAATGCAAGGTCTCAGTGGAAGTCGTCACGGCTGATGCAGAAAAGGAGTCAGAGCATTGATTAAGTTCAGACAAGGAGGAAGGGGTGGTCTGTTCCTTATTAAAGTACCCCTGATGTTATAAGTGAAATGGGTCAAGCTGTTCTCCAGCCACTGTGAACAGGATCCCTTCCTGCTAAATTCCATCAGCCCTGAGGTAGGCGAGGGAATGATAGGGGAGGATGACTGCAAATGAAACTGACCATCGTAAACAAACCTCAGATTCCACGTGGTTAGCGAAGACGCCTGGCAAGGTTGTGGTACAAAAGGCAATTTCCAGTTTCTAAGCCTCGATGACAGAGCTCAGGCAATGTAACCTGGTTGTGACAGGCATTGCTGTCTGCCATGAACCCCAGCTCTGCTGTATGCCCTGAACCTAACCCACAGCCCTCCCCATATGTTCCCATCTCATGGGTCTCACACACACACAAAGTCTTGATGATGCACCTCAGTCCCAGCCTGCAGCATCCTTGTTATCCCAGCCTCATGGGTCCCCCTGCACTCATCATCACTCAAACTACTGCCCGACCCTGCCCATCAAGTCTATTATTGCCCCGTCAGATCTGCAGCCCCTGCTATCCCAGCTTTGGTCTATCACCCTGCCCCCTACATCTTCTTGCTGAAACCATTAGTCTTGACCCACAATCCCTGCTGTCATCCCAGGATCTTTGGCCCTTTCACAGCTTTGGTGACATGCCTCAGTCCTGCTTGCATTACCCCTGGCTATCTCCTGTCCTTCAGAACTGCTCACCCAGCTCGCCAATACATCACTCAATAATGAGCTACAACCCTTCTGTCATTCTGTTCTACCCAAACACACACCTCTGACAAATGGCCTCTCATCCTGGCCCTTGCTAGTCAGTTCACACCCACCACACACCTCTTTTGAATGCCGACAGTCTCTGACCCTTGCTAGCCCAGGGCCTGCCATCTTCAGAGCTCTGGTATTCTACTAATTCTGACCTGGCAAGCCAGTTCCTTGGGGAAGCAGCTGAGCTGTCTCAGTGCTATTCACAACACGCAGCTATGCACTTTCCTCCCGGTGCGCGCGCACACACACACAACAACACACCACTTCCACCACAAAACTACTTAACTATCAATAACAAGAGACACACATTGCACTCTGAAACATCATTCCATTGCAGAGGAAACACAAACAGGGAGAGAGAGAAACAGGCTGGTACCACCATCAGGGCATAACAACATTGATACCAGCAACTTCCTGCACAAGACGAAGGCTGATCTTGGGCTTCAAGGCATTGTGGCCCCTCAGATACCATATAGCTTCAGTCCGGCTATGCCCCTGTCATGCATGTCACTGAGACTTTGACTGAAGGTTGAATTTACAAACCAAAAATAAATGCGGATTGTATCTCCAAACCCCACTAAGCAGGCTAGGAAACCTCAGGTCTTAAATACATGACATGAACTTCAGCTGGCATGAAGACCATAGCTCCATGAGTCAATGGGTGCCAGATCCCTGCGGTGTCAAGGGCTCGAGCCGATACGAAGTCAAATACTTGTGTGATACGTAAATCATCGCCTGTCCTCGTTATCCCCACTTGGTAAAAAGGGATAATTGGCATTCTCGCCCTCACACAGGGTGTTTATGACATTAAAGTCTTGTTCATGACTTGTGAGTGTGGAGACACCACGAAGGATAAGTCTGTGTAAATCTAGAACATATTCTTTGAGTGATTCTGCAGCATGCAGAAGATCCAGTTTTCTGTTGCCTCAGTTCCCCTCCCTTTAACGATGGGATAAATTCCTCTCCTTACCCCATTGAATGAAGGGAGAGTTACGTTTATCAGCTTGGTTGTGGGAGTTGCTCCGAGTCTACGCTTGCGTTGGATGGCATTTACTATCCTACAGAGATACTTGCTAGCTTCGAACAATGAGACCCCACCCCATACTGAGATCAAAGACCAAGCTCCCATTGGCCTCAGTTTACCAGGACTGGGGCTATGTGTTGTACTTGCTGAGGAACTTAACAATACAGAGGCAAAATCTCTGTGTGATGCGTTGAGGCACTGCTGCAATCCAACCCACATTCAAGTGCCCCAGACGGCTTAAGGAGCTGTTTTGGTTTTAGCAATTTCTAGACTCCTACTTTTAGCCAGGACAGGCCCATCATGGATCATTCTAGTCTACCTCCTGCACATGACAGGCACTTAAGAACCCCCGCTTCCCCTCTGTAATAACCTAACCTTGGCTGAATTACTGAAGGCCTCATATCTGATTTAAGGCTTCAAGTTACTAGAGAAATCCTTGTTTACTCTAGTTCATCATGCCAAGTACCACTTGTGCCCATGCTGCGAGGAAGGGAAGTGAGTGAGACCCACCCGTACATAATAATTCTGTTTGTAACACATCTTCATCTATGTGTCCCATCTCCAGCCGATTGTGCCTATTGCTATAGCCGAGATCAAGAGAGTGGGATCCACTATAGCCATTCTGACCATAGACAGGAAAACATTTGAAAATGGATCGTGGGACAAAAGTAAATAAGGAGAGACTAAGAGTACGGCTCCATATCAAGTAGATTCTGTTTGCTGTTATACTGATGCACTAGAGAGCAGGCACAGGGTCAGAATATGAGAAAAGACAGCATTTATAGGAAAATGAGATGGAAGAAGCAATAATTTGATAGTTGTAGAGCCAAAAGGCGACCACTGTGTAGTCTAGCATATGCACACCTGTTTTAAAACAGGCCGTTAGGACTTCTTGAATTAATTCTGCTTCAATCAATAGTGTGATTGAACTAGAGCAGATCTTAGCAAATTAAATTCAAAAGAGGCAGATCATCTTGGAAATGACAATGATGAAATATGAATAAAATACATTGAACATATCATTACTATTGTTTAAAACAATGGAGTCTTCTGGCACCTCTAGAGAACTAATCAAATTTATTTGGGATATAGCTTTCGTGGGCTAGACCCACTTCATTCATATGCATGGGATGGAAAAATACAAGGAGCAGGCGCCAACTGGGCAAGCGTCTCTATGCAAAATGATAATGGACCCAAATTCTGAACATCAGGAATCGTAATGTCAAAAATCAGATTAAGGAGAACACTGAACTCCCTGGGTCACTCATAACGACCTCTAAAAGGTGGCAATTCTTCAACAAAAACAACCTTCAAAAGTAGATTTGAAATTGACCAACTGATTTCAAATCTTCCAACTTGGATTTGAAATTGCAGAAACTGCGAATTAATATTGCAAAAACTAGACACTATGAGATTTAGGCCTGAATAAAGACTGGAAGCTGGTTGGAGTCATTACCAAACCTAACTAGATTTCCCCAATACTGTAGCTCACACTTTCTTGTCAACTGGTTTGAAATTGGGCCACTCTTCATTACCCACTAAATAAAATTATTTGTCCTCCCTTGGTACACTACTGTTAATTCAACTGTGTCGTTAGGTTGACCTCATACTTGGATAAGCATCTCCATCTTTTCATGTATTTGTTATACCTGCTCTGTATTTCTCCACTCCATGCATCTGGATATGAAGGGGTTCTAGCCATAAAATATAAATTTGTTATGTTTGAAAATAAATTTGTAAGTCTCTAAGATGCCACAAGGACTCCTCATTGTTGTTGCTGATATAGACTAAAACCCGGCTTACCACTCTGAACCTGATTATTATTTGTTATGACCACTTTTTGCTCTTGATAGTCACATTCTAGTGAGTGATTTTTCATATTATAGTACCTACAGCATAACTAAGATCTGGGCACAGTGAATGAACAGGTTAGAATAGTCCCTGCACTACAAAGCTTACAGACTAAAATAGAGAAAGCAGAACAAGGGAAGGAAAAGGTGAAATAGGCACAGAGGAAGGAAGTGACTTGCCCAAGCTCACCACAACCGTCAGTGGCAGAAGCCAGGGCAATAAAACCCAGGAGTCAAGTTTTTTAGTAGAGAGGAAGTTTAAGAATATAATTCATTTGAACGTATGGTATTGGAATGGAAAATTAATAGGGCATGTTTATATTTCATCATCATCTTGCATCTATTATATCACCCAGATTGCTCCAGTACAAAGACTAAGGCCCCATTGTTGCTGGGTGCCTGTACAAACACTAGTTGAACAACAGTCCATGCCCAAAAGAGGTTATGATCTACAGGCTCAAAGGATTAGACTTATTATTGATAATGTCGATAAATGTCAGTTTCACCAGACACACACAAAACGGACAATAATATTTCCATCTATTAATAATCAACAT
Organism: Chelonoidis abingdonii; assembly: GCF_003597395.2. Classification (NCBI taxonomy): domain Eukaryota; kingdom Metazoa; phylum Chordata; order Testudines; family Testudinidae; genus Chelonoidis; species Chelonoidis abingdonii. The sequence continues at coordinate 18,966,089 of NC_133793.1, read as the reverse complement.
TTGCAGATTAGGCCAAAATAGAAAAAATGGGCTTTCTTAGAACTTATTACGTTTTTAATTAAGGCTATTACTTATGTATGATTTGACATGTTTCTTTACAATTTTTGTGTTTTAATGCGTTATAAAAGTTTTAACTTTAAACTCAACATTCTATTGTTGCTAATATATGTCTAACACCTACCACGTCTGACCTTCCCCGATACAGTTTCGCTCAACTTGTATGCTGATAATGGTTAAAATCAATAAAAAACTGAAAAAGCTTTAAAATAAGCATCCGATATTATCAGCAGGAGTTATTAAAAAAATGCAATTGTGCTAAGCCTACTTATTGGTTTCAAATAGACAAGACAGACATAAGATGGAAGGAAACAAAGTCCAGAGCAAAGTTAATTTAATGAAGACATTTAAATACATTGAAGAAGTGATGGGAAATTTGTATACTCATAGTTTTATTAGTGTTTAAGGCCAGAAGAGACAACTAAATAATCTAGTCCAGTGTTTCTCAAACTGGGAGTTCCCAACCCAAAAGGAGGTCACAATCTATTGTAGGGAGGTCACGAGTAGCAGCGGCTGCTGGCCGGGCACCAGCTCTCAAGGCAGCACGCTGCCAGCAACAGCGCAGAAGTAAGGTTGGCATGGGATGGGCGGGTGTTCATCACTTTTTGGAGTGGAAGTCATTCACCAGCACTGAAATATTAAAAAAAACAGAATCTACATAGGGTCATGCGAGATGAGCGTTTTTAAATACTTTTATATTAACTTTCATGCAAATTGATGATTGATCTTCATCAAACACTATCTCTTGAGCTAGCAACTTTTCATCAGGTACATCCATGCAGGTGTTCTGAAGAAACAGAGTGTAAATATCACCACCCACCCAATTATGCAAATGGGGACTGTGGGTTCAGAGAGGCGAAAAAGTTATCCATCAGGCCAATGCCAAAAGCCAAATTGGAACCCACTCACCTGGTCCCAGACTTCAATAGCTCATTAGTAAAATGTCTCTTGAAACAAGGAAAAGAGTTCAGCTGATTAAAAAAACTCAGTCACCTGGACTCTGTGTGAGAATTGGTGCAGATGTGCAAGTATCACCACTGACCTGTAGCCTTTAGACTAATATATAAGTAAAAGTATCTCTGATCATCACAAAATCATTGTGAAATGACACTGAATGCGAGCATAACTCTGAATGAGCGAATCACTGAAGGACATTCATCAATGGTACATGCTAATGTTTGCAGAGCCTGATTATGCCGTACCCTAGCTAAGAGATTAAGAAACTCCCCTTATATCTCATTCCGCAAAAGATGTACAATTTATACAAATAACGTCTGAGATAATTTCCCTGAGGTCCTTTGGGCATTAAGGTCCGTGAATAGTCTCATGGGTTTCTGCACTTATTTTCACTCAATAATTATTAAAAACATTAACCTCATTACACTTTTCGAGCCTAAGTCAAAGCTCTAGGAAAGACATTATTTGTATTTTTATTTATAACATAGATATCAGGAGCTCAGATCCGCGACAGCGGGAAGGAAAATAATATCAGCTGACTCCACTAGACTGTATTCGTCCTTGGGTTAATAATAATGTTCTCATCCCATGTGGCCAGGTCTGCTTCCCAATGCTTAATCTTCCTTCATTTCTCTTTGATAGATTTTCTTCACCATGCTATGTGTACACTTTATTGATGTGTGTGCTCTGGGTGATCCTTTGACGGTGTGGCTGTTAACTGGAGTAAGAGAACTTCCTTGACACATAGGCATCTGGGGTCAACAGTGGTTAATGTCTACTCTTCCCACAGGCTTATTGCGGAAATGTTATGCCACACAGTGAAGGCGTGGTTATCTAAAACTGCTCAATTGACACTCATAGGATTATGTACTGTTCTCCTACCTATGGTTATGCTTATATCTAATCAGGTCAGCTGATGAATCATGGGACACTAGTGAGATCATGGTCACTAACAGCATTTTTCCGATATGGGATTGGGACCCATGCAAAGCGTATTGTTTATCGGATTGTGTGTTCAGCCTGTTACACAGGGCCCATTTTATGGGGCTTCTTCCTGTAAACCCCGCCTTCTTCCCTGCAGAAAACTGAAGTACAGTCATACTCGTTGTGCCTTTCCACCTAAGACCCTGTTTTATTAACAGTTTCTTCACATTTCCCAACCACCATGGCTTCTCTCCTGCCTTATTTCCTGGAGAAACTGAAAAGAGTCACCTGGTTGCGCCTCCATTGGAATCTGTTATTTTAAGTTCCCTCCACCATTTCCAGAACCACCATAATGCAACAATCTATTTACAGCACCTACAGCACTTTTTGGCTCTCTCCCCAGAACCTGAGGGGAACTGAGATCTCCCTCCCTTGAGGCCTCCATGCGACTGAGCTCAGCTAACCCTAGTCCCTGCTCTCTTTTCCTGTTTTGAACTTCCTTCCTGCCTTTTTATCAGCCTTGGACTGATGGGCTAATTGGCTCCTTATCCCATCCAGGTGGCAAGTGTGATTGCCTAATTACCCCCTCAGCTTTCTCAAGGGGAACTAATTAACATCCAACTGATCAGAGTGCAGGCTTACCTGTTCTCTCATTGCACTCTGGTCACTCACCTCCATCTTGCTGCCAGAAGAGATGGAACCTGAGACTTCCAGAAGGAACACCTGAGTCGGTACAGCCTGAACTAAAGAGTCACTAAATACTAACCTAAATATATAACACTTTCTTCATCCTTTACAGACTGGACGCAGAGAAGGGGCAGGGAATATAGATTGATGAGGGGCTTATATATCTCCTCTGAGCAAAGGAAGATGAACCGAGCCCCTGAAGACCACAACAGTTCACATCCCTACTTGGGTGACAAATGCCATTTGTGTGACACACCAAGGATTGAACTAGGGGCTTCCAGAGCTAAAAAGCCAAAGTTGCTATTGCTTGAGTGCTATGAACTGCAGCATACCCATGCCTTATGTAGATCAGAAGACACCTTGGCTGGGGTTATAGTCCTAGTAGCTTCTCAGCCCAAGTTTCAGTAGGCATTGTGTGGCAGCTGGGATGTGGGAGTTGTCTGGGGACTCCCAGGCCTGGGTTCAAGACCTGGGACATTATATGGGCTTGCTTAAGTTCTTCAGGGAAAAATTCACATATTTCATTTGTGGGACTTTTCAAAAGAACCTAAGGAAGTTAGGCATCTAACTCCTATTGAAGTTCAATGGTAATTTGATACCTAACTCCCTAAGACCCCTTTGAAAAACCCCACCAAGGACAACTAACCTGGAAAATGACCATGGATGGGTTTAGGGGGAAGGAACTGCAGGCAATGAAGGGTGATTCAATCCTACTAAAAAATAAAGTACTCCCATTAGAGGAAATGGACAGCATCCCTCCCCTCAGTTACAGTAAAACACCATTGCAATTCTCATCTAGAAAATACACGTCATCAGCAGACTTCGTATGAAATGGTTGGCTGAATGAATTTTGTTTTGTTTTGGCGTAACTAGTTCAAGGCGGTCATCCTCACAGGAATATCATAAGAATGTTCCTTCAGAGATTACATCCCAAAAGCCAGTGGATGGAATAAATACACCCCTCTTTCCTTCCACACATTTAGTCCTTTCAAGCTAGGATAGCGAACCACTCTCCTTAAAAGTGTAGGCTAAGATTGAATTATTTAAGCCCCCAATTGTTGTAACACTGATGTCCATTGGGCATGCTGCTGGAGACTGCAGGGGACCAAAGTCAGATCATTGGTTTCTTCATCTGAATTTTCCATGCAGGCATACAGAACACTGTGTGTGTGTGTGTGTGTGTGTGTGTGTGTGTGCGCGCGCGTACATTCATACACACGCTCAACTGCATGTATCTCTGTGTATGTATGTGAGTGTGTGTATCTACATAGTCAAATCCCTCTGACACTCTATCTATTAGAATATCAGCTGATCTATGAATCTATCTTTCTCTCTCCATCTAATCCATCATTCTCTCCTCATCTAATCCTGTGTCAGGCCCTTTGCTTAAGAACATAAGAATGGCCATACTGGGTCAGACCAGTGTTCCATCTAGCCCCGTATCCTCTCTTCCGACAGTGGCCAATGCCAAGTACTTCAGAGGGAATGAACAGAACAGCATAATTACCTAGTGAACCATCCCCTGTCGTCCAGTCTCAGCTTCTGGCAGTCAGAGGCTTAGGGTCATTCAGATAATGGGGTCCTATCCCTGACCATCTTGACTAATAGCCATGGATGGACCTTGAACTTATCTAATTCTATTTTGAACCCAGTTGTACTTTTGACTTCACAATAACTTTTCCAAGTCTTCCTATTTGGTCAAAATCTTCCCATTTGCCTTAAATTGTTCTATATAATGCACTTTGCACAGCGGGCCATCACTGTTTGCTTAGATTGTTTGATTTCCTTTTCTCTATTCGATTTCCAGTGTGTGTATGTGTGTCTGTGTGTCCTGTTGCCGGCTGCTAGAAGGGATGAGCCCTGCTCTGTGTGTGTGAGAGAGACCCTGTTGCCCACCGACGGAGAGAAAGAGCCCTGGTCTCTGTGTGTTTGTGTGTGTGTGTGTGTTTCTCTGCTGCCCCTTGCTGCAGGGGATGTGCCCTTCCGTGTGTGTGTCTATGTGTGTTGAATATCCATGGGAATGGTCCTGTGGTCATGGCATAATTTTAGGTGTCAGAAGACCTCAGTTCCATTTCTGGGGATGCTGACTCACTGTGACCTTGCCCAAGTCCCTTTACCTTCCAATCCCCACTTTCTTCCTTAGTAGCTCACTCCAGTTAGATGCATTGCTTTGTGACCCAGACATTGAAGATGCTAAGGATAATTATCAATATTTTTTAATTTCAATTTTGCCTTTTCATTGTAATGTCCATTAGTATGAAATTCTTTCTCAATAAATAATCTGGAAGTAAATGTCTGCAGAAAAAGTCGTTTCTTAAATTGTCAGATCTTTCTTATTGCAAGCTCCTTATAGTAAGGGTCTGAGACAAAGGTTCTCCACTGGTGTAAATCAGCACAGTTCTACTGATATCAATGGAGCCATGAGGGTTTACACCTGCTGAGGAACTGACCCTAGGTCTTCTTTTGTATACTGAGAGAACGCAAGGCATTTAGGATGCTCTTGGGATAATGGCAGCAACGATTTAAATTCCTCTCTGATATTTAGGGAAGAATAATATAGTTATCACATCAAGGGCCAAAATCCTCCATTGATTTCAGTATTCTTATCTCTGAGATGCAGTTGACCCATAATGCTTTTAACACTTCCAAGGGCTGTCCTTACACTGTCCTTACTTATGTGAGTTACGACCTCAGTGGGAAGACTTGCATGAGTTTAACTCTTGTCATGATGAAGGCATGGATGAGATCAGAATTTTGACTGCATTTTGGAAATTTTCTTTAGTAAACATGGTTGTAGAAAAAATATTCCCAAAGGCAAAAAGACTGGTCCCATTTTGAACTCTCATGTAGATGGGTGGGGGGAGGGTAAATGCTCTGAGGCATAAGAGTTAGATCCCCAGCTAGTGTAAATCAGTGTAACATCATTGCTGCCAATGGGCTAGATCGTCAGCCTATGTACATTAGCATAGCTTTACTGATTTCAATAATCAATACCGAAGTTATTATTTCCAGATAATGAAGCTCAGTTGCATATTTATATACATAATGGCAGCAGCTTTTTGTTTGAAGGATTCCAACAGATGGGAAACTAGTACTAATTGTATAGTTAACATTCACATATTGGAGGTTCTTCAGGTCCAGCTCCAGAGTCTGTTTGTTACCTCTAAAGGGGACCCATTCTGAGAGAGACCCTGGCCAGAACCAGACCATCCTTGGTGGGGTTTTTGTACCTTGCTGAGCTGCACATTCTTCTGTTTGTGGGATTTCTAACTACCTACACCTCATCATTCTGGTGGGAAATTTGTTCATTATCCTCCTGATAAAACTCAACCCATCTCTTCACACCCGCATGTATTTCCTCCTTGTGAGACTGTCCTTCTTGGAAATAGAACAGGGGTAGGCAACCTATGGCATGTGTGCTAAAGGCAGCACGCAAGCTGATTTTCAGTGGCACTCACACTGCCTGGGTCCTGGCCACCAGTACGCGGGCTCTGCATTTTAATTTAATTTTAAATGAAGCTTCTTAAACATTTAAAAAACCTTATTTATTTTACATACAATAATAGTTTAGTTATATATTATAGACTTATAGAAAGAGACCTTCTAAAAACATTAAAATGTTTTACTGTCACGCAAAACCTGATATTAGAGTGAATAAATGAAGACTTAGCACACCACTTCTGAAAGGTTCCCAGCCCCTGAAATAGATTATCAGGCTTGGGAGGAATCTCATCTAGTCCAACCCTCTGCTCAAAGCAGGATGAGTCTCTAACTAAGTCACCAAATGGCCCCCTTAAGAATTGAACTCAAAACTCTGGGTTTAGCAAGCTAATATTCAAACCACTGAGCTAGCCCTCAGATTCTGAGTCACTTCCTGATGGGACATAAGAGCATTTCCATGGCAAGCTGCACAGCCCAGCTGTATGTTTCCACCATCCTGGGCCTCACTGAATGCTGCCTCCTAGCAGCCATGGCGTATGATCATTATGTGGGCATATGCCACCCCTTGCACTACACAGCCATCATGAGTGTTCAGGTGTGCACGCAGCTAGCAGCCACCTCATGGGTCATCAGCATCTTGGTGGAAGTGGTTCAGACCAGGAGGATCTTCAACCAGTCCTTCGGCGGCTCCAACCGCATCCACCATTTCTTCTGTGATAGTTCACCAATGGTGAAGATGGTGTGCACAGACATGTCCAAGATCAAGACTGTTTTTTTGGCCATGCCTGTGCTGTTCAACATGAGACCTTTCCTGTTGATAATCCTGTCCTACAACAATAAAGATTTCTCCACCTTCTCCTCCCACCTCATGGTGATGACTTGGTTGTATGGAACGGCCTTAACTTCTTACATGAGTCCCAAGTCCAGCTACAGCCCAGAGAGTGATCAGATGATTTCCCTCATGTACAAGGTCATGATGCCAGTATTTAACCCGATAATATCCATGCTGAGGAACAAAGAGGTGAAACAAGCCTTTAGTAAAACAATAGAGAAGAGCATCTTCTCACACAAATGGAGAAATTAGAGAAAAAAACAGGAGTTAGTCAAAATGGGAAGAATAAGAGAAATCCACCAGCATTTTCCTGAATTTCTCCCCCCTTGCCCTCTTTTCTTCCTTGACATTTTGCTATGGGGGAGGGGAATGACCTGTTCTATACCTGGTGGGAAAACGGGTAGGGAAAATTGTGTTTTTTAAAAAATCTACTATTTTAATCTAAATTTTAAGGATTTTTTTGTCCAACGTCTGAAATTCAAATCTTTTTGACCAGATTGCAAGTTGATTGAAAAACAAAAGAGAATATTTAGTAAAAGTGCTATCCCAAATTATATCTTCAAAATTTGAAATGTTAGAGGAAAAATATACATGTGGTTGAAAAGGAGAAATATTTCATAACATTTCCACCTTGTGTGTGTAAACCTAACAATTTTCATTAAACTTTCAATAATATAAAAATACCCACCATTTCTACAGTAAAGTGCAATTGGCTGCCTCTTTTCCTGCTCTATCACTCCAGTGCAAACATGTCTGGCTGTCTCTTGAATGCATTTCCCCAGACTCCCTGACCCAAATTCAAATAACAATTCTCAGCACTTGTGAATGACTGTCTATTGAATACTCTGATGGAGCTTTACAAACCTACATTGCTCCTGCCACACAACAGCTCTGTGAGGAAGATCTTAACTTCTGTTATGTTCTTCACAGGTGCAGGTGTCTGTGCTAGGAGCACTGATTATAGCTTCAGGATGTGTATCATATATTCCTTGATTTTTAAGGCCATAGGAGACCATTGTGATAATCTAGTCTAACCTCCTGCCGAGCACAGGCCAGCGAATTCAGTCCAGTAATTCCTGCACTAAGTATGCACCAAATATATTACATATCAGATATGTAAAATAATAACTGTGTTAAATACTCTTCTATAACTATGTGAGGGTCCGAGTATAACAATATTGACTAAATAACTGTGTACACTGTACATATTTGTATAATAATTATCTCTGTGTAGTCTGATCTAGATATACTCTTTTGAGGGCTTGTCTACCTATGTTACCACCTGCATGTAACAAATATACATTTAAAACCTATGTACCTCACTGAGCATTCATGTGTAACCCTAAAATGAATTCATAAGCAGCTTAAAACATACACCCACATGAACAAACTGAGGTGAATTGGTATTAAGTACAAGATTTTTTTTTTATTACTTGTGGCAGAGCTCTGACCTTGCCCCATGGGTCCTGTGCTTCTAGGCGGTTTATGCTAGCATCAGTGGCTCACTGTGACCCTTCACATAGCCCTTTTCTCTCTAGGGACAGGGTCACTGTCTACTGAGCCTTTTTCATCATAGGCCTGCAAGGAGGTTTGGTGAGAAGACCCCACGTCCTCTGTTGTCCCTGGGGCTTATTTCAGAACAGTTTAGCCTCCTGTCCTGAAGGGGCCTGACTTCCCTCCAGGAGATGTTCTGTAGTGGTGGGATCTCAGGCCCACCTCTATCCGGTTCCAGCCCAGGGACCTAATGGTAGCAGCTGTTGGCAGCCAACCTTTCACTGCCAGAGTTGCTAATTTCCCTGGGCCACTTCCCACAGTCTCTGCTCCCCTTCTTCACCTTACCTTAGGGTCCCTTAACGATGTTTAGGGTGTCTTCATTAACCAGCCCTTCAGCCACACTTGCCTCTCCTCTGCTGACTGGAGTGAGTCCTTTTTATAGTATCAGTGGGTCTTAATTAGAGTCAGGTGGTCACATTAGCTTAACAGCCTCTCCTGACCTTTGCAGTTAATTAGAGTCAGGTGTTCTCATTAGCTTGGAGCAGCCCTTGCTCTGGCAGTCAGGGAACAGAAAACTGTTAATCCAGTGGCCAGTATATCCCTCTGCTGTTCTGCTGTACCCAGCTGGCCTGGGTCTATCACTACTATAACATTAACAAGATAGGTTGAGGCAGAATTATTAGTCTATTTGAAATTCTAAAAGAAAAAAATATTTATAATAAAAACTATAATAATAAGAAAATAATATAAAATACCTGGGTGCTTCAATTCCCATTGAAGTAGATATATAGATAGTAGATGGTGTGTATAGTGATGGACAGATTGATAGAGTGAGAATTTCAAAGGCACCTATGGAGTTAGGCACCACAAGTAATGTGAAAGTCCACAAAGGGGTCTTAGCTCATCATTCAATGCTTAATGTTTAGGCACCCTGCTGCCTATGGATACCACAACCCCGAGTGAGGTGCTCAGGCTTCCTATACAATGCAAGGGGATTAAGTCCTAAAAAGAGGATCCTCTAAAGTCAGCAGATGAGTGGGGAGCTGTGACCCAGGGATCCTTGGATTCACAGCCATGAGCCTCTCCTAGGATTATCCTTCTCACAAAAGAACAGAGGAAATGCATTCTGAGCTTTGCATGAATAATTGTAACTAGTAAAGATTTCTGAACTTGGCTCAAGAAAAATAAATTGTGAGCCACGGGCAAATGTTGAGGTGCTTACTCAGTCCTACATAGAAACTGATGCGAGGAGAAGGAGTAGGACCTGTGTTGAGAAGCACTGTGCAACCATGAGGATTAGGCCTTCATCTGGTATATTATGTGACTCACATAGCAGTTGAGGATCTACCCTGAGTAAAGACCTAAGGTTGGCTTAATATTATCATTTCAGCTGCCTATTATGTATGCATTTGGCACTTCAGGATGGTAATGGTGTTTCTAACTTTCCTGACTTTCAACACCAGTAGGGAATTCCTTCTGGCAGATCAGTCCTTTACAGGCTATATGCAGCTTGACACCAGAGCAACAAATTGCTAATAAACCTAGGGAACTATTTTCATGCTCAGATGACTCAGAAGCCTACGTCTCATTTTTTTAAAAGTGACTCGAGCACTTAGGAACCTTTGTGTACTATTTTCAAAACCACCTAAACAAGTTAGGTGCCTAACACCCTTTGAAACCAATGCAACATAGGTGTCTAACATGCTTGGAAACTTCTGAAAATCCCACTGGGAAATATGTGCATCTTTAGGTGCCTGGATACCTTTGGAAATCTGCCCCAAGTCTTTATACCAGGATAGCTGATTCCAATATGGAAAGGTACATTTTTACCACTAAAAATGAGCCTACTAGAGGGTGATCCAGTTAAACGATAATTATTTTGATTAAAAATCTATCTACTCCTAACTGAAATACTTATACCAATGCAGGAGCTGTGTGTCAACCAGGCTTTTTAAAATCAGGTTCACACACCATGGCTGACAATGGCTGAATACCTGACACCTCAGAAACACAAAGGTGTGACTGAGGAAAAGCCTAATTGTTTTTCCATAGCAATTTGTGGATGTGAATTGTGGGAAGTTAATGCTGCCGACCTGAAGAAAATTGAAGCTTTTGAAATGCAGTGCTGGTGAAGACTCTTGCTTATCTCCTGGACGGAAAAAATACGGAAAAAAAGAAAAAGAAATAAAGACAAATGCCTATGTTAGAAATTTTATTCGATGCAAGCAGACCCTGGTGTCAAAAATCACAACTGCAAACTTATTTACTTTGGTTATATTAGGTGTCGAGATGGAAATAACTTTGAGAAAGTTATTATGGAAGGAATGGTGGGGGGGTCATTGTAAAAGGTAAAAAGTAGTGAAACAGCTGGATGGTATGCAGCAGAGCAGGTCTGAGCTGCTGAGTGCTTGACGTTTGTGATGGATCTTGAAGTCTGATATCACTGATATTCAGACATGAAAAATGCACGTACTTAAACACAGATCAGACAAAGACATGCAGTAGTGGCACACAATGATAAAAATATAGGCTGAAGGGAGTTAAGCACCCAACCGCCTTAAAGTTTCATGGGATATGAGGGCCTAATGCTCTTAAACTCCTTTGAAAGTGCCTAATTCCCTTAAACTCCTTTGAAAATCTACTATCATGATATCTCAGTCTAGTTCATACTGGACAGAAGCGAAACTTAGACTGAGTCTCTCATTAGAAGTGCTGTAGCCAGGCTGGTCTCAGGATACTAGAGATATAAGGTGGGTGAGGTAGTATCTTTTATTGGACCAACTTGTGACCCACCTGGTTTCTCTCACCTTAGAAGACATTTTCTCCACCGAAGTACTTTTATCTTTAAGTCCAGGTCTTTGATGAAAATATTCTGGTTTTTCATATAAAAATAAAACTAACCCACTGTCACCTCCCTCCCCCAATTTGTTTTTTTTTGGGGGGGGGGAACCAAAATGAAAATGGAAAAAAAAATGGGCAAATGGAAAAAAATGTGTTCTTGTTGAAATTTTGGGTAAGTAAAAGGACCATCACCTGACTACCTCTACAAATGTTGTTCTCTATCATCAAAATGAGCTGCTTTTGCAAGAAATCAGGACAGTTACAAATATGGTATTTTTCTTCACAAAAATAGCTAGTGATGATTCTGTGGATTACAGGCAAGTCAATCTTATTTCAGTTCCAAGTATATTTCTTCAAATAATATAAATACAATTATAAAATTTTATAATCCCATATCAGTTTAACCAGGCTCAGAAAAGAGGACAGAAGGACTGGGTGCTCAATTGAAAGACACAGCTTCAGAGAGAGGGGTGGCTCAGCTGAGCCCAGACTTCAGAGGTTGGGGCATCTGGGATAAAGTCAGGGCCGCCCAGATGGGGGGGGGCAAGTGGGGCAATTTGCCCCAAGCCCTGGGCCCGGCAGGGGCCCCAACGAGAGTTTTTTGGGGCCCCTGGAGCAGGGTCCTTCATTCGCTCCTGGGGCCCCGGAAAACTCTCACGGGGCCCGGGCCCCCGGAGCTTCTTCCACTCCCGGTCTTCGCCGGCAGGGGGTCCTTCCACTCCGGGGCAGAAGGACCCCCCCCACGCCACCAAATTACCGCTGAAACGGGACCCGCCACTGAAGTGCAGCCGGGTCTTTGGCAGTAATTCGGTGGCGGGGGGCCCTTCTGTTCCAGGACCCACCGCCAAAGTGCCCCGAAGACCCACTGTGGGCCCCCCCCCACTGAATTACCACTGAAGTCCCTGTGCTTTGGTGGTAATTCGGCAGTGGGGCACTTCGGCAGCGGGTCCCGGAGCGGAAGGACCCCTCCGCCTCCAAATTACCACCAAAGCGGGGCGGGGCCTCCGGAATCCTCTGGGTGGCCATGGATAAGGTAGGTCTATCTTGGACTCCAGGTGAGATAGACATATTTGTAGACACTTTGTTTTTTTAAAAATTATTTTCTCTTGTGTTATGCTTCGTTCCCACTGTTAGGATTAAACAATATTTTGTCTTGAGAAATTTGTCTGATCACTGCATTCAATGCTGGCCACAGCTCCTGAAGAGAAGATATGCAGGAGCTGAATTTTGTCAGATCTGCTGAGTAAACATGGTCAATACACATTGTGCTGCAACCCAGTCTAAGAGAGGGAGAATCACAGAATTCTGCAACCGAGAGTTGGAGGCATGAAGCCTGAGACCTGAAGGGGTGCACTCTGTAGGAATATTTTTTGAACCATGCTCCGGAGGAGGGGAGGGGGTGGAGCAGAAAGCATCCTCAGCAGCTAGCCCAAGATCCTAGCAATTCTAATTCACTGAAAAATGCATTTTGGAGGGTGCCAAAACTACTTTCTTTGGGTCAAATTTGTCAAATAGTTTTGGCCCAAAAAAGAAACTGAGAAGTGTTGGGGGGGTGACATTCCCCTCTGGTGCTATCTGGACCAGTGATCTACCCTGCTCTGCCATGAGAACCCCCATTCCTGGGTTGTTCACACACAGCCTCCAGCATGGAAGCTGCTCCCAGCTACGTGAGTGAGAACTTTTAGCCAGCCGCTGAGTGGATTGTGCAACAGAATGACACTAGCCAATATCTCCAGTCCCAGACACAACTCTAGGAACTTCCATCTTGCAATGTCCAGTTATGCCCACTGGACCCTGCAAGCTCGTATGAGTTTGTCAATTTAACAAAGAAATTGATATGTGCCAGCCTTGTTATCCCAAGAGGAGTCACTGACATGCCTCAGACCAATGCACTGCTTCAGGAAGAATAAAGAAACACATTTATTAACTGCAAAAGATAGATTTTAAGTGATTATAAATCAAAGCACAAGTCAGATTTGGTCAAATTAAATAAAAGCGAAACACATTCTAAGCTGATTTTAACTCTTTCAGTACCCTTACAAACTTAGATGCTTCTCACCACAGGCTGGCTGGTTGCCCTTCAGCCAGGCTCACCCCTTTGATTAACACTTCACTTGCTTGGTGGTGGTATCTGTAAATGGAGGTGGAAGAGAGAGAGCATGGCCAATATCTCTCCCTTTTATAAGATTCTTCCTTCCCTCTTGTCTTTGCCCCTGCCCCCTTCAGAGGCAGGTGAACATTATCTTATCATAGTCCAATACTGACCAAGGGAAGGTGGGTGACTCACTTGAGAGTCCAACTGATTCTTTGTTGCTCCTAGGCCAGTGTCCTCTGTTCCTGTGAAGTTGGGCCGGGTTTGTCCAATACATGCCCTGATGAGGTTTGAACTGCCCCTCTGCTCCTGGAGAGTTTTGCCTGGTCTTGTTTTAACAGTTTTCAATCTCATAACTATACAGCGGTAATTATAACCAGTTACATTACCTATAACAAACATATGCTCAGTGCATCGATGAGCCTTCCAAAGACATCAGAGCAGAAAACTTTGACTGGAAACCACACAATCATATTATAGGATGAACGAGGGGTGTGGGGTGTCCCCGAATACAGAGTGTCATATGGGGGAATGTCAAAACAAGTGATGTGACATTTTGGAAACGAAACCTCATTTCTAATCAACATTATATTTATGAAACAATATTTATTTTCATAATGGAAACTTGAATAACATGCAAATGTTCACTTAAGAAGCCATGATTTTTATGTTTTTTCTTTTTCATTTTGGTGTGAGACACAACAAACCAACCCCCAACACGAATTGAGAATTGAAAAAAACAATTTTTACAATGTTTTGCTTCACACTCGAAATCAAAATCAATTACACCTCACGAGCTTTAAGCAAAAGCCATGGGACTCGCTTGTTTCATGAGAAGGAGAGGACTGTAACAGCATTTGGTCTATGATTTTCAAAGGGAACTTTCAAGGCCTTTGGAACTCCCTAGTCTCCTTGAAATACCGCATGTGGAATATCTGGCCTCTCTACCACTCAAGTGAACATCTCCTTTACGCCTACTAGGTGCTTCTCTGTTCTCTTCATGGGTCCAAAGCTTCTAGAGGAGAATAACATTAGTATAAACAGAGCCGATTTAATTCACCCTGGAGGCAAAAATGTAGGCACTCTGACTTTGCAACTGAACAAGCATAATGCACTCTTGTGCACTAGAATGAACAAGTAAGTGGATTTATAAGAATAGCGCATAGTATTTGTAGAAACAAATCATGCAGAACCAACCAATATCTTTCTCTGACGGTATAACTGGGATGTGGTGGATGAGGAGGAAGCAGTAGACGAGCTATATCTTTATTTTAGTAAGGCATTTTGACACAGTCACATGACATTCTTCCTAAACAGACTATGAAATGCAGTCTAGACAAACTAATTATAATGAGTTGGTCATGGTAACAATTCCCCATCTGAACCTTAGCGTCCAAAGATGGGGTCACGCTGATTCCCTAAGCTAATTACCAGCTTAGAACCTGTAGCGCTGCCAACAACCAGGAATTCAGTGCTGGTACACTCTGGTCCCCCAAAATCTGCCCGGGGACTCCCCAAAATCCAGGACCCTCTGGACAATCTATAACACAAGGAAAGTAAAACGCCTTTCCCTACTGTTGCCATTCTCCCAGGCTTCCCTCCCTGGGTTAACCGGAAGATCCACTGTGATTCAAACTCCTGAATCTTAAACAGAGAGGAAATGCATCTTCACCCCTCCTTCTCTCTCGCCCCTCCAGACTCTCCCTGAGAGAGACAGTAAATCTAAAAACAGAGAGAAATAAGTCTTTCATCTCCCCTATCACTCCTTATCTCCCCACCGATTGCCACTGTGTGAATCACAGACCCAGTCCCCTGGCGGTCTCACCAGAATAAAAGAAAAACAATAAGGTCTTAAACAAGAAAGTATTTTAATTAAAGAGAGAAACGTCCCAATTATCTTTGGTAATTTAAGATGGATTAGATATAAAAAGAAAGCAGGAATTTTTCAGTAGTAGAACACTGGGATACTCCCAGCCTAAGTACACAAGATCAATTAAAAATCCTTTCAGGAAAGTCAAATCTCTGAAACTCCTTTCCGCCAAATTAGCACATAATTGCAAAAAAGAAATACAGAACATAAGCGCTAACTCGCTTATTTTCCCTAGTACTCACTATCAGGGGGGGGGGGGGGGGGGGGGGGGGGGGGGGGGGGGGGGGGGGGGGGGTGAACTGATGAAGAGGCTGTATGGAGAGCTTGGAGAGAAAACCTGAGTGCACGTCGTCACTCTCGAACCAGCAGAGAACAACACAAATTCTTAAGCAGCACAACACAGAAAAATTTCCCTCCTCAAAATTTGAAAATGTCCCATGTCCCCTGATTTGTATCTCTATCAGGTGACAAGCCGGCTTATGAACTTTGTTAACACCCTTTCAGTCAAAAAGAATATAAAGTACTTCTGTTTTAATCCTACCTACTGTTTATGATTGAGTGCAACAATCGATTGAAAGACCATAACTCAAAGAGGAGTATGAATGGTTCACTGTCAAACTAAGAGGACAATATGTGTGGGGTCATGAAAGGGTCAGTGCTGGGTCCAATCCATTCAACATTTTAATGATTAACCTTGGGATAATAGAGTAGAAAGTATCGCTGCTAATTGAAGTATGCAGATGAACACCAAACTTTTGAGGGAAAAAGCACTTTGGAGGAAGGTTAGAAGTTCAAAACAACATTGACAATTGGAGAATTGCTAAATTAATCAGCATCAAATTCAAAACAAGAATAATAAGGTGACACAATACGTCAGTTAAGAGGAAATCAACGCCAACTTCAAAATCGAAGAGAATGACTGATTAGGTGGAAGTCACGTGGGAAAGAGAACTGGTTATGTGGATCAAAACTTAATGTATTCGAACAATGTTGATGCAATTGTGAAAAAGGTTAAAGATTCTGGGATGTCTTAACTGTGGGGAAGTCTGGTATGTAAGACAAGAGGAGGTAATTGTCCCAACACATCAGCAACTGGTGAGGCATCAGCTGGAGTACTGTTGTCCAGTCTGGGTGTCCACACTTTTAGGAAAATGAGGAACAGGAATTGGAAAAGAGCCAGAGGAAGATCAACAAAAATGTGAAGATTTAGAACCTGAACCAATTCAGAAAGGTTTGAAAAACTGGGCATGTGTAGTGTTGAGAAAAGAAGACTGGGGGGACCTGATAAGGACTGTTATAAAGAGTATGGGGATCAATTGTTCTCCATTTTCGCTGAAGGTAGAAGAAGTAATGGGCTTAGATTTATGGAGAAACATTATAACTCTAAAGACTTGATCCTGCCTCATCACTGAGACTGGAACTAATGACTTCAGGACGTCCCTTCCAGCCCAACATTTCTGTGATTCTGTAATTTTGTTGCTGACATAAACACACAGTTAAGGGTTAAGAAGCTCAGGTAGCCTAGCTGACACCTGACCAGAGGAACCAATGGGGGGACAAGATGTTTCAAGAGGAAGGAGGGAAGTTCTTCCTTTGTTCTATTCATTAAGGTCTGTGCCAGAGTGAAAAGATCCAGGAATCAACTAGGGTAGTGAGTATTAGAGAAGGAATGAATTAGCTTATGTTTATTTCCTTTTGTGACTTTGTCTTATTTGCATTAGAGGGATAATCAAATTGGGTTTTCTTTTGTGTAACTAAGGTTTTTGGCCAGGGGAACATCGTTTGTGTTTTAAATCTGTTGTCTGTGAGAGTAGCTTACATGCTAATCTCAGAGGTCCTCCTTTCACCCCTTTTTCTTAATTAAAAGTCTTCTTTTTAAGAACCTGATTGATTTTTTCCTTGTTTTAAGATCCAAGGGGTTTGGATCAGTGTTCATCAGGAAATTGATGGCGAAATCTCTCAAGGTTACCCAGGGAAGGGTTACAGTACTTGGGAGGGAGATATTTTGAGGGGGAAGACAAAGTTTCCGAAATGATTCATAAACAGCTGTTTTAAATGACTTGGGTGGTGGCAGCATACTGATCTAAGCTGCTAATTAAGCTTAGGGGTTCTCATGCAGGTCCCCACATCTGTACCCTAAAGTTCAGAGTGGGGGTGAAACCTACGACAGTTACCCTGTTCAACAGGGGACCACAAATGTTCATCTAGCCCACTACTGCTGTGAGGGAGGGACCCATAGCTGTGGCCAATTACTCCCTGCTTCTGGTGGAGTTTTAGTGCCGCGGTGAGTGCTGGAGTCCACAGATGCTTGTGTGTCGACACAGGGAGGGCTAACGCCGTGCCATGTTTCTCCATGGGTCAGCTGGAGTGAGGCAGGCTCCTGGACTGTCTGCCTGGCACCATCAAGAAGATCTAGGGGCTAGCTTCATAAACTAGGCCTGGGGACATTGAGTGTCCCCAGACCTAACTTTTAGGTACCTGGAAAACCACTGGAAGTCTGGGATTCACAAAGGCTGAGTTCAGCTCTCAGACTCCCTGTGCAATGAGTGGGAAGTGACAGGTGCCTCAGAATGAGATTTGCAAAAGCCAGAACTCTGGTTGGGAATCAGCTCAGGTAACCAATGGACACAACAAGGAGAGGAATGTGTGCTAAGCCCTGCCCCTCTCAGGCAGTTCAACACCTAAACTTTTTTTTGCAAGTGGGGGAAAGAGGTGCTCCCCCATAACTTTTAGCCTAATGCTTATGAGACACACCTGGGATATGGGAGACCCCACATTCACATCCCTCATGCTGAGTGGCTTAAAGGATTTGAACAGGGCTTTGCTACTTCTCAAATCACTGCCCTGTGGAATATTCTGACTGGGGGCTCACTCAATCCCTCCTGTTGGAGTCATTCCAGCATGGATAAATAATGAAAGTCATTGGAGCAAGGGAACTTGATTCTGGGTCTCCCAGCTGAGTGCTCTAACCACTAGGCTACAGAGGCATTCTCATGCTTGGTCTCTCTCTGTCTGGCCTACCCAGAGCAGAGCGGGAATACTCCCTCTATATACCTCTCTAGGGAAATAGCACCTGCTCAACTGTAAGCCCCTTTTTTCCCCAAGGACTCTTCTCCTATAGTAGGGATGGGGTAGCCCCTCTTCACATGAGTCTGAGGATACCCTCTCCACTCCTGGAAATTCTGTGCTCAGATCAGGGCCCCAGAATGCCAGAAGCCTCCCAAATAAAAACAGACCCATGTGCAATGGACAAACCTCACTGCCTTCTCTGAGCTATTAGTGAGATGCTCAGATACTCCGGTGATGGGAGTCATATAAGTAGCTATAGATTCACAGGCCAGAAGGGACAATTGTGATCAGCTAGTCTGACCTCCCGTATAACATAGGCCAGAGAATTGCCCAAAATAATTTCTAGAGATCTTTTTGGGGAAAAAAATATCCCATCTTGATTTAAAAATTGTCAGTGATGAAGAATGTACCGCAATCCTTGGTAAGTTGTTCCAATTGTTAATAATTCTCAGTGTTAAAAATACACATCTTATTTCTTGATGGAATAGATAGGATAGATTAGATAGATACTAAGAATAATATGAAATCAATTTTATTTTAGTAACATCCTTTTAGACAAAATATACCCCACACATTTTGCAGAGAAAAAAAAAATACATATAACACGATTAAATAGTACACAAAAGCAGAGAGAAATAAACATAATTAGTATAAGTTAATGAGAAATAAACACAGGGAAATGAGAAATATTATAACTAATTTTTTTGGTCACTTTGGGCTTGTTTATTACAGACTCCTGGCTGGGATTGGTGTGTCAGCAGAGCCCCATAGTGGCATAGCTACACCATCCGCATGAATGACATAAGCTATACCATCAGATACACTCTTCTGTCAGCATAGTTCCTCTACATGATGGATTTTGGTAGCATAGCATGTCAGTGAGGGACTGTGACTTTTTTCACACTCCTAGCCCACATAGCTATTTGGTAAACTTTGCTGTGTAGACCAGACCTTCCACAGTATTTCTCATCTAAAGATATGAAACGACTTTACAGACAAAAAAAGGTTGGGCACTTTTGTTTTGTTTTTTGAAGGAGGCTAACTCCTAATGGGAGATGGACACCTACATCTCTTTGGCTTCCATGAAAATCCAAGCCTCAGCCTTTGAGGGAGTTAGGCAACAGGGAACGTTCAATTCACCCACTACTAATATGCACCCATATCAGGGATGGAGCATCAAATGAAACATGGCAGAGGCGTTTACAGGTCTATGGACTCTTACTCTCATGAGTGAAGGGATTCACGTGCATTAGCAGGAGGGGAGAGGATGTAAGGCCATCCAACAAATACTTATGGCCATGATTTTCAAAGGGGCATAAAGGAGTTCATTGAAAAATCAATGGGAGTTGGGTGCCTAACAGCCTTAGGCCCCTCGGAAATCTGAGTCCACATGCTTAAGAAGTTGAAGGATTGGCCCAAAATTTCATTTTTTCACTCAAATGTGTATCATAGAAACGCCAGGCTGTAAGAGACCTTGAGTGGTCATCAAATACAGCCCCCTGAGCTGTGGCAGGACCAAGTGAACCTAGACCACACCTGACAGTTAGCTGTCCAACCTGTTCCTAAAAACCTCCAGGGATGGGGATTCCACAACCTCCCTTGGAAGCCTGTTCCAGAGCCAGGGGCGACTTCAGGCACCAGCACTCCAAGAGCTTGCTTGGGGCGGCAAGCCATGAGGGGCGCTCTGCCGGTCGCCGCGAGGGCGGCAGGCAGGGTGCCTTCCAGCATGCCTGCAGAGGTCCGCTGTCCCACGGTTTCAGCAGACCTCCGCAGGCTGCAGCTGAATCCGTGACAACTGGGAACCTCCTGCAGACAAGCCACGGAAGGCAGCTGCCCTGCCAGTGCTTGGGGCCGGCAAAGAACCTAGAGCCCGCCCCTGTCCAGAGCTCAACTCCCTGAGAGTTAGAACGCTCTCCAATAGCTCACTAAATCTCCCCTTGCTGCAGATTTAAGCCCCTTGCTGGATAGCCTTGCTGCTTCCTGCCTTAGTGGCATTAAAACAATTGCATCCCTCTCATCTTTAGATGAGCCAGTAACTATTTGAAGCTGTTATCAGGTCCAGTAGTCTCTTTTTCAAGACTAAAGACAACCCACTTTTTCACTTCTCACAACATAGGTCAGGTTATGCTAAACAACTTTTATATCATTTGTGTTACTCTAATACTAGACTTTCTCCGATTTGTCCACTCTTTCATAAATATGTGATAACACGTTAGGCTAAACGCAACAAAGATATTATGCTATAATTAAGGTTAATTGTAATGTTCTATTGTTGCGATTTCTTTATTTCGACCCTTCCTCCGTAAGTAATCCACCACCACACTCTCGTAATAAAATTAGCACCGCTATAAAGCTTTCATCCGTGAGATGGAAGCTCTTTGCCACAGTCTGGGAGCTTCAGCTCTGCTGCTCCCACACACGCCCTAGACCTATTCCCCTGTAAAGCATCAACATGTAAGCTAGGCATCTGACTCCGCAGTGTCCCCTCTCTAACCACGAAAACCCACTCCTTCCCAGACAAGCAGGCATAGAACCCAGGAGTCCTGACTCCGCAGAACCATTATGTTCTAACTTACTACATCCCATTCCCGGAAGTAGATACCGATGCATAGTTCTTGATTCTCTAGAAGAACATTTTCCCTCACACGGACCTTTTCAATGGCTTCTCTCACATCCTTGTTCCTCAGAGTATTACGATCAATGGATTTAACATGGGGGTGACGATTTTGTACAGCAAGAGATTAACTTGTCATTATCAAGCGTAGCTAGAGAGGGGTCTGACATCACGGGTGAAGATACTACTTCCATAATGTAAGAGCCAGGACTGCAGCTGAGAATGTGACACACAGCGTGAAAGGCTTACGCCTCCCCTCAGGGGAATTATCTTCAGTATTCCTTTGAACACCCACTCGCACCTCCATATGAAACGTCAATGCACAGGGTGGGGGTCCACCCCAAGAAGATGCTGGAACCAGTACATGGTGACATGAATGACGAATGTTCAACAGGAAATGACCAGCAGTGTGGGATATAACAGTAGACTCAGTAAGTTGATCCTGTTGGCCTCACAGAAAGGGCACGGTGGACTAGTGAAGGAATGTTGCCAAGGCTGCAACTGAGTGTCAGCCAACTAAGCCAGGAGACGACAACCAGCTAGCACACCAAAACGTCCTGTTTCATGACACAGTGTGTAGCGCAGGGGTTTGCATATAAGCCATGTAGCGTCGTCACGCCATGGTGGCAGCAAGATGCATCAGCCTCACACAAAAAGAAGGACGACATAGAGTTTGTGCCCCTTGGCATAGGACACTGCTCCTGCCTGAGAACTGAGATGGCACCAGCATCTGGGGGACAGTGGTGGTGGTCTGGCAGAAAATGTCTAAAGGAAAGGGGAGAGGTTCGGCAACCCCGTTGGAGTGTGGCTGGATTTCTGGATCCCACCCCAGAGAGAAGTAGAGGTATGAGCTGGCCACGTGGAAGGGGTTCATTCCTGGGGCTGGAGAAGGGTCTCAGAAAGGGGCAGCTTACTCAGGAGGCATCCAGAAGGGCAGGTCACATTTAAAGTCTAGTCTGTATTTTATTACATCCACATTTCAGGAAAGATGTGGACAAATTGGAGAGAGTCTGGAGCAGGGCCACTCAGAGGTTTCAGGGGGCCTGGGGCAAAGCAATTCCAGGAGCCCCTTCCATAAAAAAAGTTGCAATACTATAGAATACTATATTCTTGTGGGGGCCCCTGTGGGTCCCAGGGCCTGGGGCAAATTGCCCCACTTGCCCCCTGAGCAGCCCTGGTCTGGAGGAGAGCAACAAAAATGATCAAAGGGTTCAAAAACCTGACAGGAAGAAAGGTTAAAAAAACTGGGCTTGTTTAGTCTTCAAAAGAGAAGGCTGAGGTTGGACCTGACAACAGTCTTCAAGTATGTTAAGGGCTGATATAAAGAGGACGGTGATAAATTGTTCTCCATGTCCATTGAAGACAAAACAAGAAGCAACGGGCTTAATCTGTAGCAGGAGAGATGTAGGTTATAGATTAGGATAATCTTTCTAACTAGAAGGGCAGTTAAATTCTGGACCAGGCTTCCAAGGGAGGTTGTGGAATCCCCATTATTGGAGGTTTTTAAGAATAGGTTGGACAACACCTAGCAGGGCTGCTCCAGGTTTACTTGTTCCTGTCTTAGCACAGAGGGCTGGACTTGATGACCTCTCGACGTCCCTCTCAGCCCTACATTTCTATGAATGTCTCACAAGTACAACTGCCTGAATGACTTCTAATCTCTGACCAACAGCATTTTCTGTTAAAAAAACAAAAACAAAAATAAGCCATGCATGTGATATGATCTACAGATAGATCTACAGAAAGCCAAGGACAGCATCCTCCAGGGATGTCAGCTCTTCCCACCATTAATGTCTAAATCTCCAGTTCAGATCTATCCCCTGGCAGACGTGACTCCAATTAGTTACCACATGATGGCTGCTTGTTGTCTCATGTGAAATGTATGCAGTGGTTCTCAGACCAGCTCCCAGCGGACAAGTCTCCATGTCTAAAATGTATTCACCAACAGCCTTGGAAATAATTTGCAAACTTCTTGGTAAGTTCATTTCAGCAGCCACGGGCTAGTGGTGAAATTCACTCCAGCGTCATTCCCATTGGAGGTAATTTTCAGTGTGAACTGGACAATCATCTCCCTCACATTCCTTTGAAAATCCAGGCCAAACCTCCAAAGGCCTTGAGTGATGCACAGGCCTTGAGTGTATTTGACATGGAAGTATCATGGACATTGAACTAGCCTGGGACACATGGATGCAGGCTCCCCAAGGCAGGGCTGAAGAAGGTTAGTGGGACAGTGTGCTGGAACTGTCAGTACTTCAGCTATAGCCTGAGCTGTTTGATGGGTCACTGGAGGAACTCTGTCCTCCTGTGCAGAGTTGCATTATTGCCTTGTTTTATAAGGTTTTTCTTCATCTTCCTCTGAGACATCAGATCTTTGAAACTGACAAAGTTATGACACTGATGGCAACAGTCTCAGCCTTTAGAGACAATTTTTTCTTGACTGTGATTTTTGCCAATCATGATTATTAAGAAGAGGTGGTATATGAATAATAAAACCTCTGATTTATAAATATGTTTGTGAATAACATAGCAAGGACACTTCTCCAATGACCAGAGAGAAGTCTGTTCCAAGAAGATCGACTGTTTATAGCAGGTAGCTGAGCATCAGCTTTTCTGGGTTCAATTCCTAGCTCTGGGAGAGGAGTGGGTGTAGCAATTAAAGTGTGTTGGGTGGGTGGCTTGGGGACAGATGGGAGTCAAGATTTTTAGAAAACCCAGCACATCAGGGAGCTGGTTCTGAGTATGTATGTATGTCATAATCTCTCTCCTCCTTCCTGTGGAGGCCGACTGTCTTCTTTAATTGACAGCTCTTCAGAGAAGGGACCAAATTTTCAATTATACCCTTATTATGGGCAGATCAATAGATCCCCTGTCCTGTTTCGATCATCTGAGCATGGATATCACTCCCTACATGGTTGTAGACTTGGATTTTCAAAGGATCATAGTGGATTTAGGCTCCAAAATGCAATTCAAAACCAAGGGGAGTTGGGTGACTGACAGTCTCTGGCTTTAATATTTTAGTCATATCATCAAGGTCTAAAAAAATGACCAAATGACCACAGACTGGTGGACAGAGTCTGTGACTGGTTTCATTCCCCTGAAGAAAGTCTCAGTTTTCAACAGACTGGGAAGGACTAAGGAAAGGGATTCTTATTCTGGATTCCATTAAAACATGAAGGCGAAGACTCACAATCATCCAACTCCTATTGACTTTGAATGGCATTTGGGAGCTTCCTCAATTAGAATTTTGTGAAATTCCAAGTGGGCTGCCAATGTAGTTATGGAATACACATCTTGTATACCTTGACAAATTTCTTCACACCCATCCCATCAAACTTTTCACACTGTAGATGTCAAAATTGGTTCTCATCCTTCAGTGCTGGTTGTTTGGGGCAGTGCTAAGCGGAGCATGATGTGGGTCCTGCGCCCAATGAGCATCTGCTCTGGGGCACAGGGAGGAACTTTTGGTGGTGGTTTCTCCTCTCCCCTTGACCAATCAGCACTGAAATCCAGAAATCACAGTTGTCAATGTTTCCTGTAACCACGCTTCCCAAGGCATGCATTATGGGTGTTTGGTTTTATCTCCAGCCCCCATGACACCTTCTGCATCCTGCCCACACTCCCATCTGTCTGTCGGTCTCAGTCTAGGGCTCCATGCAGGTCTCATGGAAGCATGAGCCAATTGGTGGGGCCTTGTGGTTGGTGGGGCCCTCAAACTCCAGACCAAACCAAGAAGGTATCTAGGTCAGAATCCTGACCTCTAGTCAGTTAAGTGTTGACAACTTTTGCATCCCCAATCTATTTTGAAAATCACCACCTAAATAGATAGAGTCAATAGGTAAATAGATGAGTCATTTATTTCAATGACAAGTATCAGAGATGTAGCCATGTTAGTCTGGACCTGTAAAAAGCGACAAAGAGTTCTGTGGCATTTTATATATTAACAGACGTACTGGAGCATAAGCTTTCAAGGGTGAATACTCACATGCATCTAACAAAGTGAGTTTTCACCCATGAAAGCTTATGCTCCAATATGTGTGTTAGTCTACAAGGTGCCACAGGACTCTTTGTCGCATATTTTGATGAGTTAGCTTGAGAGAGATAATGATGCACAGTCCATTTCACCATGATTGCACCATCGCACTGGCACAATATGTGTACCCCATAATGACTCCTACAGAACTGTCATTTATTTCATAGTCTTTAGTATTTATTATTCATATTTCAGGATCAACTAGGATCCCCAGTAATGGATCAAGACAACATGGGCTAGATTCACAAAGGAGCATAGATATTTCAGTGCTGATCATTGAAGCAGCTGACTTTAAGTACCTAGAAATTCACAGAGATTCACAAAGCCTCAGTTTATGCACCTGACTCCCTATACAACGAAAGGGGAAAGGTAGGCACCTAAAAATGGGATTCACAAAAGCCAGCATGCTCAGGGGTTCCTTATCTAGGCTAGCCAATGGGAGACTACAGGGAGGTGCCTATCTGTCAGCTGTGAACACTTTCTTGGAGTAAGGCACCAATGGTGTTTTTCGCAAGAGGCCTGGGGAGTGAGAAGGATGCCTCATTCATCACTCTTAGCTCAGCCATTTAGGTACTCAACTAGGAGGCGAAAGATCCAACTTCAATTTCCCCCTCTGCCTTAGGAGAAAAGGGATTTGAACAGGAACTACCACTTCTTAGGGGAATACTATAACTATTACTCTTGTTTAACTTCCCCTTCTTTTCCCCTCACAAAACCCATTCAGACATTCATATGCTTCCTTGAGAAGTTCATGCTTCTCTTCACGGCTGCCCTCAGGGAATCTTTCATCTGCTGGTTCCTCATGCTGAAGATGAAGGGGCTCATGAGAGGGGTCACCACTGTGTTGAGCAGGGCCACCAGCTTGTTGAGCGAGATGTCACTGCCCGAAGGCCGGACATACATGAAGATGCAGCTGCCATAGCCCATGGTGATGATGATGAAGTGGGAGGAGCAGGTGGAGAAAGCCTTGTTGCGTCCTGAGTGGGATGTTATCCTGAAGATGGTGGCAACAATATAAGTGTAGGACACCACTATCAGGATCAAGGAGCCCAGCAGGATGGCGGAGGACATCATGAAAATCAGCAGCTCCACAAAACTCGTGTCCACACAGGACAGCTTGACCAAGGCCAAGCCGTCGCAAAAGAAGTGATCAATCTGGTTGGCATTGCAGAAGGGCAGAGTGATGACCAGGATGATGGGGATGATGGTGGCCAGCAACCCAGTAGCCCATGACCCCACCACGAGCTGGAAGCAGAGCTGAGCATTCATGATCATGGTGTAGCACAGTGGGTTGCAGATGGCCACATAGCGGTCATAGGACATAACGGCCAGCAGGACAAACTCACTGCAGCCCAGAAGGAAGTAGAAGTAGCACTGAGTGATACAAGCCAGGTAGGAGATTGACCTGTCACCCGTCAGAAAGCTGGCAATCACCTTGGGTAGGACAGAAGATGTAAAAAGGATCTCCAAACAGGAGAGGTTCCAGAGGAAGAAGTTCATGGGGCTGTGGAGGTGACGGTCTAAGAGGATGATGGTGATGATCATGATATTGGCAGACAAGATCAGCAAGTAAGAGGCCAGGAAACCAACAGCAATGAGGCATTCCAGATGGCAGGGATAGAGGAAGCCAATGAGGATGAATTCGGCCACCGTGGTTTGGTTCCGCATGGCTATATTGGATCTATCTGTGAGGGGCAGAGGGAGGACGGAGGGAATAGGGAATAATGTGTCAGATGAACAGGAGAAAAGAAAAGTAGAAAAACAGAAGAGTAGAGAAGAGGAAAGAAAAGATCAGAAGAGAACATAAAAGGAAAAGGAAGAGAGATAAGGAGGAAAAAAATGATAAACTGTAGAGGAGGAAAGCAAGAGTGAAATAAGAAAAGTGAAGAAGACAAAAGAACAATACATCAAATAAAAATTTACCGTGTGGGCAATGGGTGGGATGGGAAGAACAAGTCAATGTGAGCAGGGAAGGGAAGACAATGAGAAGAGGAAACAAATGGCAAACAGAAGAGCAAAGAAAAGTGGAGGAGAGAAAAGCCCCAAAAATAAAGAAGAGCAGAGCTGGGTGGAATTGTTTTCCTGGGCAAATTTTTTACTTTTTTTGGGGTGTGGGGGAGAGGGGGGAGGAAAAAAGAAAAGTTTTCAGCTGAAAACTCTTCAAAATTTCTGGTTTTTATTTTCTTAATGAAAAGTCAAAAATTGTCCACAGAAAGCAGACACTTACCACAAAGGTTCTAGTTTAATTGAAAACCCATTTAATTTTTTGTAAAAAAACAGTTTTGATAGAAATATTTGGACTAGCCTTAAAAATAAGGAAAGAAAAAAAACGTAATAGGAGTGAGTGGGTTTGATTCTGTGGCCTGCATTGTGCAGGAGGTCAGACTAGATGACCATAAGTCTATGAGTCTAAAAGAAAGGAGAAGTAAAATTAAAATAAAGGAACAGAGAAAAGCAATAAAGGAAAGGAGAGGGTGAAAATGAAAGGAGAGAAATGAAGAAAGAGAATAAAAAGGAAAGGAGAAAAATGTAGGAAACAAAAAAAAAGGAAGGAAAGAAAAAAACAGAAAAGAAGAAAAAAGATGAGTGAAAGAAAAGAAAGGAGAGAAAGGAGAAAGGGAAAATGAAAATATAAGAAAAAAGTTATCAAAACAGAGATAAAAGATATTTAAAAAAGGAAAGAGAAGAGGGAAAAGAAAAACAAGAAAAGGAAATAAATAAACAGAAAGGGGAGCAGAACAGCTACTCACGTTAGTCTAGGTCTGTGATGTTAGGAAGATACCATAAGGCCAAGCCAGCTACACACAGATTGAGCCCTGTGCCTCAGTCATCACCAACTACTGTAAAACAAATTCTTGTAGGGTAATTTTTTAAATTCTAGTCTCTGCTCTTTTGGATTAAATACTAAAGTCGTTTATTCTGAACTTCTTCAAAGACTGAAAAGCAGTAATCATTCTGATTTTTCCCTTCATGTCAAGCTGTGAGAAGCCCTCAAACAGCACCTGCAACATCAGATTCTTTTGACTTGTCCAGCGGGTATTGTCACATCTAAGCGAATTGTACTTTCATATGTTGACTCTAGTTCTTCTGGTCTCACAATCTACTTGCCATTCTCTGTGAAGTAGGTCTGCCTCAACTGGGTGAGGCTGATTAGTTTTAATGATCACAGGTACCCTAGGGGATCCACTCACTGGAGAATCCCAGAGCCACTTTTTGAGATGTACATGGAAAGATAAAAAATCATGACACTTTCCAGGAAATTTTAACTAGGTTATCATCTATGAACCCAACTACTGGTACCTTTCAGAATGTTTTAGCCTTTGCCCATATGTCATAGACTCACTTGTGCAATTTAATTCATTTCATGTGCCTCCTACCATATAATTATTGTGTTCCTTACACTTCTTTGGTACGCAGCATAATCCAGTGGGTTATGCACTGGTCTGGGAAACAGGAGATGCTCACTTCTAATTATATGTATTACATTTGCTCAGGGCAGGTCCTTTAGCACTAAGACCCAGATCCAGAAAAGCATTTAGGTGCCTAACTACTGCTGTGACAATTGGGCCAATCATTTTTGCTTGCTTGGGAATTAACTATGGAAAGTTCACTAATAAATGTTATAAAAGGGTTAAGTCTCAACCATTGCCTCAAATGAAATGGGATTGGAGGGACTTTAACAATAATAGCTCCAGCCCATCGCAACTAATTTCTTCACTTTCCCTTCAAAGGACAGTTATCATCTTTGATGCCATCAAAGAGACTGACAAATGAGGGTGGTTGTTTTTTTTTCCCCCTTCTAAAACTCTCTTCAGCTAAAGGGACGTGGAGCGAGGGATGTTGTTAGCATGAAAACCTTATTTAATACCTTACCTTTCAAATGTTTTAACTGTGCTTTCTTCTTTTCTTTATCTTTAATAAAAAGTTAAAAGGATTTTAATGGTGTGTTTGCCATGGGATTAAGCAGGCTGAGGCCTGTGTGTATCAAACCCTGACCATTGTTTAACATTATTTGATGTTGGACAGTGACAGGGTTATGGTAACACCTTTGACTTTTGGGGCCCACATATTCCATCTTAATTAACACAACACTACTACTTTAGACGCCTATGTTCAAAATTTAGGCAGCACTGAGATCCTCAAAGCCTCCATTTACCTCTTGCCTAACCCTGTAAGTACCTTCATTCACTCAATGCTTAAAGTTTTGCTGCAAAAGTCCCCTAACTGCTTATGTTTCTGCTTCTAGGCATGCAAACTGCTGCCTCACTTGAGGTGCCTCGTTGCCTCTCAAGTCTGAGTCCCAGCCAGATCCTCAAACCAAGTGAACATAGGCATTGCTGCACTATTTTCTCCTGTGGAACTTGATCTGGTAGGTTGGTTCTGAACATGCCGAAATCCACACAAAACAGTGGAGGGAGGAAGGAGGATTTCCCTCATAACTAGGCTAGGAGGGATTCAATTTTTATTGGTGAATATTAATAAATGTCGATTTCACCAAATTCACAAACCAACGAAAAAATATTGCCATCAGAACATATCAAACTAACAGATAGACAAAGTAAGAAAAATTGCCTCGACATACTTTTCAAGTTTATTGTATAATGATTTTTTACTTTGTATATTTTCACACGTGAGTTGACAATCTGTATATAACATTTTATAAAGCTTTAACTTTTGAAGTCAGTATTTACTGTCATTAATAATCATTGTATGATCTCCTCCACCATAATTTCCTGCAACTGAAAATTTAAAAGATAAACACTGTGGTGATGGGGGAGCTTAAACACCTGATTTTGCAAAACTCTGAATCCTAAATCAATAAAATTGGGGGGGAGCTTAAAAATAAACATCAATAATATTGCTCAAGATTACTTTTTTTAAGAAATCAATTCTGCCACTCGATATAATTTGTAATTACAAATTATATCGAGTGGCAGAATTGATTTCTTAAAAAAAAAGTAATCTTGAGCAATATTATTGATGTTTATTTTTAAGCTCCCCCCCAATTTTATTGATTTAGGATTCAGAGTTTTGCAAAATCAGGTGTTTAAGCTCCCCCATCACCACAGATGTTTATCTTTTAAATTTTCAGTTGCAGGAAATTATGGTGGAGGAGATCATACAATGATTATTAATGACAGTAAAATACTGACTTCAAAAGTTAAAGCTTTATAAAATGTTATATACAGATTGTCAACTCACGTGTGAAAATATACAAAGTAAAAAATCTTATACAATAAACTGAAAAAGTATGTCAGGTGCATTTTTCTTATTTGTCTATCTGTTAGCTTTGTATGTTATGATGGCAATATTTTTTCGTTGGTTTGTGAAGATATGCCCTAGCCCCTTATCTAGGGTTTCTTCTGGACTTCACAATCCACCACAGCACTCCTCCAAACTTTCTATTTCTCTCTTATCAAACTCTTCTCTTCTCTAACTTCTGCACTCTGCTCCAATCAAACCTTCCTCCTTCAACTCCCACACTGTCTGGCTGAAGCAGGGGTTTTTTATCACATGACTGAAATCAGGTGCTCTAATTGGAGTCAGGTGCTCTAAATGGCTACAGATGTTCTAGTTAATCTAAGGCAAACCTTCCTCCCTTGGCAGGGAATAAGGCCCCCTGCTAACATTCTCATGCTGCCCTCTGGCCATGCTGTATGACACACTCCACATCTGCTTCTAAATACTATACGTAACAATATTCATTAAAACTCTATATAGAACCAATAACATAATTATCTCTAAGTCTAACAGTAAGTACACCTTTATTAGCCCTCTGGGACCTTCTAAGACTGGTGGTTCGTTACCCATATTTTCTGTTTCCCTATCCTTTGGTAATACTGGGTCAGTTTGAGGAATCTAGCCATTCTCGTTAGGGTTTGGGTTTACCTCATTGGTTTCAGTCTCCTCGGGAAAAGCTGCGCTATGCCTTCTATGAGCCCTGGTCAGATTAATAGTCCAATGCTTTAGCTGGTCCCTATGTACTACTGTCTTAGGACCTCCTTGTTCAGGCTGTTTAGCATACACTGGCAGTTCAGGATTGTTGTGGGTGACCACAGTGAGGGGATTTGGCTTCCATTTGTCCTGTATTTTAATACATCTCCGGCGTCTACAGCTACGAACTGGTACACAGTCACCAGATCGGATCAGAGCCCCACTGGACTTGTGATCCTAAGTCCTTTTCCTGGCAGGTGTCTTTAGTTGTACTGAAAGCAACTTTCCAGGCTATCTTCAGCCTATCATGGTGACCTTTGACTCGGTCATCATAATTGGTCACCGTATCCCCAGAAAAGACCTCTTGATGCCTCTCTGCCAACACCCCTATGCCAGCCACATGTGAAGGAATCAGCCCCCGGCGTGCCACCTGAACTGCAACTGGCAGTCTCCCACCACATCTTTCCTGAAGAAAGGTAACTCGTCCTCTCTTCTTCCTCGTCACCTGCAGCTCATTTTCTGGTACACAGTGGTGTTCGTCAAGGATCTTCTCTTTCCAAGAAGGAATAATGGTCTTCCATTTTCTGCCCACTTTAACATTTTTAATGTGCCTTGTGGGGCCCATGGAATGACTCTGCCTCTCCGCTCAAGCCAGCACTCCACTCAGCACAGCATTCTTCATAGAGTGCTCGTGACAGTTTATCCTCCTGGTTTCTTCTCCTGGTAAGAGTAGCTCCTTCAGCTCACTAATGATGTTTATTCCTAGAATTCCTGGGACTCCTTCTCCCATATGGCTCCCTTTTGAGGCTTTGTCTTTCAAGATGAAGATGTATTTTCCTGGCAGTGTTTGGCCTATATGCTCCATGTCTGCTTCAAGGCACCCCACCACTGGGATTGCCAGTCCATTAACAGCTGTTAGACGTACAAACCGTGTGCTATGCATGATCAGGTCTTTGTCCTTCAAATATTTTTGAAAATGCGACTCAATAATGGTGGTGACTTCTGAGCCAGTATTTAACAAGCATCTGGTCTTCACCCCTGCTATACATACTTCAGCAGTTAGACAGGTCTCCAAATGCTCGCTTACAGAAGTCGCTAGATATGCTGGCACTGCCAACGTTCCTCTCAACACTGTATACAGAGGGAATTTCCACCAAGGACAGGCCTAGGAATCCTTCTGCCACTTCTTGGTCTTCTACTCTAAATGGACCACTCGCTCCTGGTGCCCCATTGGTTCCGAGTGCCTGAGACTCTGTTCTCCTTCTCAGTGAACATTCTCGGCTAGTATGTCCTGGCCTTTCACAAGTGTAGCAAACGTATCTTCCGAGCTCGTCCTTCAGTGGGGCTCTTCGAGATCTTGGTGCCCTTGGATACTTTGGCATGTTCATGGGATTTTTTTCTTTTATCAACTCGGTCAACATCTTCAGCATCTCCCCCTCTTGGACTACCAGTTTTTGGATAGCTTCTCTTAAGCTTTCCAACGTTAGCTCTGTTTGGGGCAGGGCCTTTTCCCCAGCAGCTGCATTCACTAGGCCTTTACTTTGTGTACAGGAGTTAGGCTTGGCTGTCTCCGCCTCAGGAACTTCCTCTTCTTCTGACCACATAATGGCAGCCTGCATGAGTTGATAGAACTTCTTACTGGGCTCCTCTTTAAAATTCCTTTTCATTTCACGTTGGAGGGAGTCATCACAAAGTCCCAGCACCAACTGCTCTTTCAGAACTGTATCTGGGTCTGGAACTCATTGAGGGTCTCGCCGCTCCACTTTACTCATTCTCTCCTGGAGGTCACATGCGTATGCCCGAACAGTTTCTCCAGGCTCCTTCTTTCTCTCAAAGAACTCCTTTAGTCGGGTTCCAATAAGTGCCTTGTCTCCATACACTTCTAGAAGGAGTTCAAATACCTTTTCCACATCTTTCTTGTCTGCCACTGCCATGAACTTTACTGTGGCCTTGGCCTGGCCCTTGAGGTGCTCCTTTATGAAGTCCACATGATCTTCTTCAGGTACTCTTAGTACACGCAGAGTCGCCTTCACAGACTTGACCCACTCCTCTACTGTAATTTCTCTTGGTCTAGTTGGGAAGCCACCAAACTCTGTGACCTTCCGCTCCCGTGGGACATAAATAGTAGGAGGTTTCTTAGCTTCTGCTGTCTGTTGATCTATTACTGCCTTGGCCTGATGATGAGACTTCTCTCTGTTCATTTCTAGCTGTTGTAATGCCTCGCTTGGTTTGATAATTTGCGCTGAAGTTCAGCAAACTGGGCTCGTAGTTCTTCAATTCTAGCCATGGTAGAGTGCCCAACCAGGCTGGACAGTGCTACTAGAACTCAACAGTAACTAATAGGGGGGAACTGTGCATAGGACCCTGTTCGTGATGCCAATTATGTAAGCAGGGGAATGGTCCCACTATTGTGGGAAACTTTCCTGGCTCTGCACTATCCGGTGAAGTGGCTAGCGAAAGGATTGAGTCCTCGCTCCCACTTCCTTACCCAGAGGCCTCCCTGCCCTTGAGGACTCCCTTTCCCTCTCCTGTCTGGCAGAGTCCTCATAACCCCAACAAAGCTGGACCAGAATTCCTGGGGGCTCAACCCCTAACCCTTGCTGTGGTCACCCAGGACAGGGCTAGGGTGTCCCACTCCGGGGTACTCTCTTTGCGCAGCGCACCTCCCTGACCAACTGATGACATCATACAATTTAAAGCAAATACAAGTTATTTAATTAACAATTAATTAAAAAAAAAGATAAGGAAAATGGGAAACGTTAAAGGAAAAACACATCACCTCTCTGTGGCAGGGATCATCACAAACAGCGTCTCTGGACATCAGGGCACTTCACAGTCTGTTCTTTGTAGGTCCCAGACCTCCTTCTCAGGCCCTGGCTGTGCTGCAGGGATGGCTGCGGGTCAAACAGTTGCTCTGGTGGTGGCCAACACTCTCTCAGGCTCTGGGTGACAGGACCCTTCTCCCCAGTGTCACCCCTGCTCTGTCAGGGTTATGATCCCCCTCCAAGTCTGGCTTGCAGAGCCTCTTGGCTGAGGCATCTCCTTGTGCTGGGCCCACTGCCCAGGGTCCCCCTCATTCTCTCCAGCTGTTCACCGCACCCAGCTCCGGACTGTTCCAGCCCCAGCTCCACACTGCCTCAGCATGGCTGCTGCTGCTGCTCTGCCTTCAGCTCTCTGGGCTGCTTCTCTGGCCTCCCTGGCTCCAGTTGCTAAAGCTCTACTCCCAGGGCAGGTATGCTCCACAGGCTGCTTCTGTCTCTCTCTCTCAGCTCTCACCTGCTTCCTAGGCTGCTTGTCTGGCCGCTCTGGCTCTGGTTGCTGCAGCTCTCATCCCAGGGCAGGTCTGCTCTCTCTGGGTTGTGCTCTGGCTTTGTGGGATGCAGTTCTGCTCCCAGCAGCTTAGCTTGGGCCCCTACTCTCGCCTTAGCTCGGCCCCACTCTGTCTGACCCAGGCAATTTCAGCTCACATGGGGGATGGGACTCACTCTGGCCTTCTGTCTCTTTGATTAGCCTGCCCGCCCTGTCAATCAGGCTGACCTGGAGCGTTGGCCTCTCACCATTGTTCCTGGGGACCGTCAGTCTCAGGGTCCTGATTTACCATCGATCCCTCCCCTTTTAGTGCTGGGAGCTAGCAACCAAAATACCCCCACTGAATGTTAGTAAGGGGATAACAGTCCCCTTATATTTATTTGAATGAAAAGTATTTTTTGAGATTAGCAGCCACTGTTAAAGCAGTAGATAGTAACAGATAGGCAGAAAAAGGTTAGGACAAGTTAACTCTCTGAGGAAGCTGAGTCAGGAACTCTGGTTGAGAATTGGCTCTGGGCCATGGGAGAGGGAATCTCAGAGAACGGGGCCCAGGAGCGTTTGTGAGGTCGAGGGTTGTGAGAGGGGAGGAAGGGGCTGAGGGTTTTGTTTGGGGGTCTGAGCTGTGTGAGGCAGAGGGAAGGAGTCACCCAGGGACTAGAGTAAGAACATTCAGGCGGTGAAGGATGCGGCAGAGTCTGGAGTCAAAGGACCTGAATCTCCTCTCCCTGAAACCAGACATACGCCACTGTAACACCATGTACTTACCTTGAGATGAATGACTGGGAAATCAGCCCTATTGACTCCAGTGGAGTTACTCCTGATTTACACCAGGATGAGTGAGAGGGAAATCAATTGACTGCAGTGAAGTATTTCTAACTTTTGTTACCGTTGGTACATTTGGGTACTGATTTATTGTGCACGGCTAGAGATCAAACCAGGGCTCAGATCCTCACACGGGGAACTCCAAAGCTCAGTAGAGTTAAGTCCACCTATTCGCCCTTGGGGGAAATAAAGTGACAGCGTTATCAACCACAATGTTTAGTTCTCAGATAGGCATCAGCCTTTGAAGTGGTTGAGTCACGCCAAACAGATTGCACTGTGAATGTGCATGGTGAAAGGAGGAGCTTGTTGAAAGCTGTTTCTGACTCGCAGCCCTATAGCTGCTGAAAGGAGAATGTTCTGGCCAAGAAACCTAGGCTGGAGAACTTCCTATCAGAGGAATACCATCTCCTTTTATGGCTGCCTTGCTCAGTCTTACTTCTATTTCCTGCTGGGCATTTCAGAGAATATCTTGTTGGCCATGATGTCCTGCGATCAATATGTGGCCATATGTTACCCACTGAACTATAGCACCACCATGAATAGAAAGGTCTGCGTATGGTTGGTGATGGGATCATGTATGTGGGGATTCTTCTCCATCTTGGTCCCTACCATGATCAAACTCGAATTGCTTTGCTGTGGCCCCAACATCATCAACCATTTCTTCTGCTACCATGACCCCTTGTTATACCTCGCCAGTGCCATCATCCGACTGGTGGAATTCATTGACTTCATCATCTCGCTGTCTGTGTTGCTAGGCTCCCTGCTGCTGATGGTCATCTCCTACATGTATATTATCTGCACCATCATCCGTATCCCATGTACAAAGGGCAGGGAGAAAGCTTTCTCCACCTGTGCGTCTCATTTCACTGTGGTTACCATTGGCTACAGCACGTCCATCTTCATCTACATCAGACCCTCGCATGTCCCCTCTTTGTGGGCTTGTCCCCTGCCTGGTACTGAGAGAAAACCAGATGTGGTTTTGTCCAGTATCACGGACTAGGGAGGCATGGAAGGTCACATGGGTGGATGGGGACACAGCTTTCCCAGAAGTACCAGAATGTCCGATATTCTAGGAATGCATCAGTGGCCAACCTAGTGGAGGGCAGAGTTGGGCAACATTTTTCCAAGCCATTGGAAGATAGTTTAACTCAGCTAAAGACATAGCAGCATCTGTCAATGGGAGGGAAATGATTAAGATACACCCAGAAAATCATGGCAGGTTATCTGCACCACATGCTGGAGAGGAAAGCGAACCCCCCCAAAGTCCCTGCCAATCTGACGCAGGAGGAAATTTCTTCCTGACCAACACATGATGATCAGTTAGACACTGATCAGGTTGGCAAGAACCAGCCAGCCAACCACCCAAGAGAGAGAGATAATGGCTCAGTGCCACCTCAGAGCCCTGGCACATCCCACCCAATGCTTCAGAGATTAAAAAAACCCTCCCAGAATACACTGGGTTGGGGATGGGGAAGAATCTCTTCCTGATAAGGCATATGCTGCAAGTGAGACCCAGGGTTGCTGAGCCCTGCCCTCTAGCCCTGTCATACAATCTCACTCAGACATGTGTCCAGCTCTCTCTTAAAATGAATTTGGTCACTTGCCCCCTACAACTTCTATTTGGAAGCTGCTCCAGAACCTCGCCCCACTGGTGGATAGAAACCTCCCTGTAAATTCTAGCCAGTCTCACCATCACTCACACGACCAAATGTACATGTCAGCCAGGCTGATACAGTCTGGCTCTTTGTCCCCCTTTAATGGCTAGGCCACGAATGGTGGTTTATAAGACAGTGGGCCCAGTCACCGGCTGGTGGCAATGGATATACAGCTCCATTAGAAACAGTAGCTCAGATCCACAGATGCACCAAATTGCTTTACGTCCGCTAAAGTCAATGGAATTACACGGATGTGTTGAGGATCTACCCCAAATGTCTTCTCTCTCCTACCCCAGTTTTACACCAGTCTGATTCTTCAGGTTCCAATGAAGCCATTCCTGATTTATATACACAAGTAAGACAACTCCAATCGTTGTTTTCAGTGGCCATGGAACACATGCTAGTGGCCAACCAGTGTAACGGGTATTGTTTTCACACAGAATGAAAGTCTGATTCCTTTTGTGCACACAATTTACACCCACTTAACTCCACAACTGGACTAGATTTTCTACTGGTGAAAATCACCCCAGCAGCAGTGAAGTCAGCGGAGTTAATCTGGATTTGCATTGGTGCAACTGAGATTAGAATCAGACCTGGTTGTGTGCAAGCTGTTTGGTCATGGAAATAAGCTACATTAATGAACAAATACTACATAAACAAACTTTTATTAGATAAAGACAGAAAATTAATTCTTGAATGAATTAACTACACCCAGTCAGTCTCCTCAGGCAGCTTTGATCTCCTGTTCCTCATGCTGTAGATAATTGGATCATGATTGTGCAATAAGAATAGAGAACAGCCACACAAGATCCAGAGCAGATGGGGAGCTGAGGTGGGTTTAGGTAGGCAAAGCTGACACACAAACAGAGAGACCACAGTGAGTGAGGAAGGCAGGTGGAGAAAGCTTTATGTGGCCTGCTCAAGAGGGATTCTAACATCGATTTGAAGATCTGAACATACGACACAGTGATAAAAATAAAAAGCCTAAGACTAAACAGACTAAAGCAATAACCCCAACTTCACTTCATATATGAGTCAGAGCAGGTGAGTTTGAGTAGCTGGGGATCTCACAGAAGAACTGATCCACCAGTTGCCTCCACAGAAGGTCAATGCAAAGTGTTCTGTGTTAGCAAGAGTAGAGAATCCCATTGATCCAGGCACGCTGCCATTTGGACACAAGCTCTGCTGTTCATCATTGTCTCATAGGCAGTGGTGGCAATGGCACATATCGTCATACGCCATGACGGTAAGAAGAAATAATCTGCTCCAGCAAGAAAGATGAGGAAAAGACTTGAGTAACACATCCAGCATAGGAAATGGACTTGATGTTCATGAGGAAGTTGCCAGGATTTGGGGAGTGACAGAGACGAGCCAAGATCTAGATGGACAGATCATCAGGAAGAAGACATGGGTGTGAAGGTTTGGTCAAGACTATACCATAAGAGAAGATTCCCACAGGGCTGTCAGGTAATCACTAGAAACACCACAAAGTGCAAAATCCTGCAGCTCCCGAATTCAGAAATCCAGGAGACAGGAATACAGTAGGGGTTGGTTGGACATTTTCTTTTCAGGACATGTCTCAGGATGTCTGCAGAGAGAGGACAAGACCAAGGGCCAGGTTAGATTCAGTAAAAATAACTTCCTTTTTGTGAAATCCATCTTAATTTCCTTCATTCAGACCCCTTAGCTTGTGAAGATTGGTATAATGGGAATGAGGATGGGGAAATACATCACTGGCTCCAATGGAGTTAGTTTTGATTTCATGTGGTGAGAAAAGTAGGATCAGCTCAAATGGACTCCAGTGCAGTTACTCTAATTAACACCAGGGTGATGGGAGAGGGAAAATAGAAACAATTGCTTTTGAGGTAATTTGTTAGTCTGTCCACTCAGCAGGTGGGTGAAACTGCTGGATAATTAGTGTTTTGTCTATCTCTCAGTTTTACGAGGGAAACTGGGGGTCTGGCCTGGCCAGATTCTGCTGTGAGTGCATTGTAGCATAATGTGGGGTAAATTTCACTGCATGCCATGGAATTACCCCACTTTATACAGCTCTAAACTGGGCAGCATCTCACATGGGAAGGTGACCCATCCCAGCCATAATTACATGGTAAACTTGAGTTAGTAATACAGCCCAGTAGATCTGGTTCCCCATCTCCTGTTCTATGCCGGATTTCCACTCTCAACTGTGAGGAGACAGACATTCCCGGCTCCTCTCCTGCTTCTCTAACCACTCATCTAAACTCCCTCCCAGAGCTTGGAAGAGAACCCAGGAGTCCTGACTCCCAGTTTGCCTCCTGCACTAACCCAGTAAATCTACAGGCCAGGAGTTCTGGCTCTACCCACTGGACTCAACTCCCTCCCAGAGCTGGGAACAAAAGTGACATGTCATGACTCCCAGTCCCCTCCTCTAACGACTGCATCAGCCTCTGTCCCAGTGACCATTGCCATCAGCAATGACTGCCGAGAGCGACAATGGAGAGTCATTGGGCTAACGAACACCAGTGAGAATGATTCTCCAGTGTGGTACTTGAGGCACTCACCTGTGGTCTGGAAGAGTTCAAGTCCCTGCTCCAGTGACTATTTAATTATTCATAAAAAGTGGAGCAGCTTCAACAGTCTCATTTCAGAACAGCACATAGTCTAGCAGTTCAGGCACCCTCCTGTAAAGTGGGAATTCAAACCCCTTCGCATCATCAGTCAGAGGGAGGGATTGAACCTGAGTTTGTCACAAGCCAGCATAGGGCCCTAACCACTTAGCTTCAAGTGCCTGCTCCAGAGTCCTTCTGAGAGACAGAAATAGAACACACACACACACACCCCATTCTGGTTCCTCCTCTCTACAAACTGAACTGAACTTCCGCCCTGAGCTACACATAAAACTCAGGAGGCCTGGATCTCTGTTCCCACTACTGTTATCCACTAGACCCCAATCTCTTTCCAGAGCTGAGAATAGAACTCTCGAGTCCAGGCTTCTAGTCACCACTACACAACCCCCTTGACTCATCTGCCCTTACCACAATTTAATAGACAGAAGTAACAGTAAATTGAGAACTAGACACAAATTGATGATTGATAGATAGATAGATAGAACAACAAACTAAGAGAGAGAAACAAGTAAAAAAAGAACAGATACAGAGAATGCAAGAGAAACAAAGAACTAACAAAAACAAACTAATTGAGAGAGAAAAGTACAAAGAGACAGTCAGCCAGCACTAACAACAAACTAATGTATACAGAGAGAAAAGTATCAATGATCTGATAGTGTTTATCACAATTTTTGGACTACTTTAATGTAAACTCCTCAATCCATTCTAAAAAAAAATCTGCCAATTTCATCAATTTCCCCACTCCCAATAGAAGGAAACTGAGGCACAGATATTCTGCCCTCTCTTTCCTAAGATAAATTCTTTGGATTGACTCATTTTCCCATGCCCAAATTGAACTAAGAGTGAAACTATGAAAAAAAATCACTTACAATTTAATCCTTAAAGTGCCACTGTGTAACTCCCAAATATATTTAATTGCAAGAGCAAACTTATGATGCCGGTCAGTGTGGAATCCTCCCAGACTGGGATGTCTTTTCCCCTCCTGCTACACACTGCAATTGGTTTTCCCCTTTCTTTCTAGCCCCATACATACTACTCTAGCCGCCAATCTCTCTGTCTAATTCTCTTATCTCTGTATTACGAGAGGCCATTCCCCCACCACACTGAGGCTGAGCTGCTGGAAATACACTGAGATCTGTGCTGTCTGCAGATGAGCTGTGTGTCAAAAGGGCTGGTGCTGCAGGAAGGTGATTTATCCATGTCTGTTTTCTAAGGGCTTGTGGGACTCACTCCCTGGAGCCCTCAACAGCCCAGAGGCAACTTTTAATTTCTCTTGTCCTCTACTTCCCCAAAGAGTTTCCAGAAACTAAAATAATCACAATTACAATGAGGCAGCAGGGTCTAGAGGAACGATTGTGAGGCAAACACTGCGGGCACACAGGACTATACTCCAGACATTTGGCATCAATTCCTAGCCCTGCTGCTGACGTGCTGTGTTACCTTGGGAAAGTCATTCCCTGGGGCTGTCTTTTCCTTCTCACCCTTTGCCTGTCCCTGGTGCGGAGACTTTTTCTTACCTAATATAATGGGCCTCTGTCATAATCAGATAGCTAAGGGTTAATGTTTCTTTCACCTGTAAAGGGTTAACAAAGAGAACCAAACACCTGACAAGAGGACCAATCAGGAAACCGGATTTTTCAAAGCTTAAGGGAGGGACTTTGTGGGTTTTTTTTTGGCGGCTTGGTCTTGGGTTTATCTCTGTTTCTGTGCCTTCACTATGAGAGGGTCTAATTCCAGGCCTTCTAATTTCTGTTGTCCCAGTTTGTAAGTACAAAAGTTAGGCAAAAAGTATAGTCTTTTAAATTGTTTGGCTGGTATTTGCATCTGTGTAGTCTGGCTGGTGGAGTCTTTATTGTAATTGGCTAGTAAGTACTTCTTAATTTCCTAATGTTTTTTGGTTAAGGCTGTTTATCCTTTTATGTTTTATTCATTTTCTAATAAGTTTTGAAAAGCCTGTATCATACCATCTAGATACAGAGAGGCCTTTTAATTCTACTCTTTTTTCTTTTTTTATTAAAAAGGTTTTGCTTTTTAAAGACCTGTTGATTTTTTTTGTTTCTATTTACCCAACAAAATTGGGGGAAAAGGAAAGACGGGGGAAGGGAAAAGCTGCTCTCTGTGTTTAATCTCCCTAATGTCCCAGGCGGGAAGAAGCTAAGGGGGAGAGAGATAGAATCTGTTCTGTTTCCTTGTTAATTTGGTTGTCTCTTTGTGGAAGAGAGACATGCTTCTTGGTATTTGTGATGTAAAGAGATTGCAATCAGTAACATCTCAGGTTAGCCCAGAGAGGAAATTCTGGGTGGGAGAGAGGTGTGGGGGGGAAATGGTTTATTTCCCTTTGTGGGTAAGACTCAGAGACTTCTGATCTTGGGGTCGCCCCAGGGAAGGGTTTTTGGGGAGACCAGAGGAGCCAACCCTGGAATTTTTGGCTGGTGCAGCGATATCAGATCTAAGCTGGTAAAACCTAGAGGGTTCATGCTAGATTCTAGTTTATGAACACTAAGGTTCAAATCTGAGTAGGAAATGCTATGATAGCCTCTCATATCAGGTTCAAGCCATCCGATAATTAATTATATTAAGCACAAGTCAGGATGAGCTGGTACCTGACATCTGGTGGTGAATTGTAGAAAGTGTGGGAAAGATCTTCAAGAATTTCAAAGAGTGTGAAAGGTTTGCATTGGCATCCCACCCCCTACTTAGCATAAACCCACAGCAGAAGGGGGATGGTTATTTTAACAGCTCTGGGATGCCCAAATTGTCTTTGTTATTTGGGCAGGAAGGAAGAAAAGTTTTGTCAACCTCTGATTGTGTGAATGGGGAGCTGTGAGACTGCTTTGTGACAGAGATTGAACTCAACCTCAGTTGGGTGTACTTGCCAAACAATGGGACATGGGTTCCCAAAACCAGCCCATGTGGAGAGGTTTGGGACTGGTTGTGGTAATGTGATGGTACTGACCCTTTTACGGCTGGAACAACCAAAGATCGCAATCCTCTCTCTCACAATGTTAAAGAGAGAGCTTAAATTTTGATACCCATTTAGGAGTCTAATCTAGAGACTAACTGAGCTGAATTCATGTTGGGCCTGATGGTGTACAGCACCAGGCTCTCCTACTAAGAGCTGAAAAGAGCTGAACTGAGATCACTGAGTGCTGTGTTAAACCCTGTGGGGGACCCTGAAGACCTATTGCTAAGCGCTGGCAGAGCGGGAGCAGTTTTTGCAGTGTGTTGGAGCAGCCCATGGAAAGTGAAGCAAAGGTGAAGCGGTTTACAGGGACAGAATGGAGAGCGGCACAGCTGTGTGGTGGAGCGGGTCGTGTGAGGCTGCAGCAGAACTCCACGGAGAGATTAGAGCAGTTGGCCGCTGGCCCACACTAAGGTGTCCCTTAACATCTTGTGTGGACTTCCCCCCACCAATGTCGGCAGGGCGGGGAGTAAACTCTGCAGAATAAACCTCTTTGAATTCTGAGGTGGCACTGACCAGAGACTTTTGGTCGTTGGACTTTGGGTAACTGGACTTAAGACCTCTAAAGGGGGAAGGACATTTGCCAAATTAACTTGGAGGTGGGGTTTTGTTAATAGGTTTGTGTTATAATTCTGTTGTTGGTGTTTCTCCAATGTGATGCCGCATTGTTTTCCTTCCTTTATTAAAAGATTTTGCTCCCTCTCAGACTCCGTGCTTGCGAGAGGGGAAGTATTGCCTCCTAGAGGCGCCCAGGGGGCCTGTGGTATGTAAGTGTCCCCAGGTCACTGGTGGGGGCTAGAGCCGGTATCGCATTTTATTATGAAACAGAACCCGGATATCTGAACATCGGCCCGTTTGGTTGCTGCCAAACCAGAGGGGCAGAGGGTTATATTAAAAAAGCTAAGGGTCCAAGGTAATTCTGAGATCTGATTCCAAATATTCCTCTGACTTTGTTCAGTCACTTCATGGTTTCCATTCCTCAGTTGGTCATCCCTACAAACTGGGATAAGAGTTACACTTGGAGTAGGTGAAGTTGGAAAAGTTCAACATCTACCAATGTGATCTATGCCATCATGTGCCAGCAAATGTCCCTCTGCCATGTACATTGGCCAAAACCGACAGTCTCATATGTAAAAAACAATAAATGGACCCAATCAGACTTCAAGAATTATAACATTCAAAATCCAGTCAGAGAAACACTCTCAGTCTCCTGGCACTCGATTACAGACGCTAAAAAAGGTTTGGCCAATCTTACAAACGAAGAGACTGTTGAATTGGAATTATTTGCAGAATGGACACCATTAAATTAGGCTTGAATAAAGACTGGGAGTGGATGGGCATTACACAAAGTCAAACGATTTCCCAGTTTATCTTTACCCTCCCCCTGCCATTCCCTCTCAACTTTCTGGCAACTGGCTGCAAATGGACCATTACATAGTCCAGCAAAATGTGTGACACTAAAGTAGATCAATAGAAATAATCAGGATTTATATCAGTGTGAGAGAAGAATTATGTCCATTCTTAAAAGGGACCACAGAATTTGCTCTGGTCAGAGATTAAAAAAAGTGGCATTGTCAGTTGAAGTGTAAAACAATTGCCCTTTTGGGAATGAAATATTTTAACTTTCCAGTACAAAACAACTTTTCATTTATTTTTTTTCCCTTAATTTTACTTTGAAACGTGGTCAACATTGAAAGAAAATGTTTAGATT
Source organism: Chelonoidis abingdonii (assembly GCF_003597395.2). NCBI lineage: Eukaryota > Metazoa > Chordata > Testudines > Testudinidae > Chelonoidis > Chelonoidis abingdonii. The sequence goes on along the minus strand of NC_133793.1, from coordinate 18,922,182 downwards.
TTGTCAAAATGAAACCTGAAGCAAAATTGTTTTTGACTTTTTGATTCACCTGAAATTTGGAAAAATAACATTTTCAGTTTGACCTACAATTATTTTTTTTCTGATTTTTCAAAATTGCCAGTGAAATGAAAAATCTATTATTTGCCCATCTCTATTTGGATTTTCCTCCTCCATATCATGGGGAATTTGATGTGCTAGATTACGAGCAATAAGGAAGGGGGAAGGTAACTTTTATTGTGTTTAATAGTTGCCATTTAAACACACAGGCAAACACTCACACAAGCATTCATGCAGTATCTTCCATAGACTGATGCACACACACACACACCATGATGCTCACTCACATGTCACACAAGCAGGCACACATACATCATCCAACATGCAAACACTCACTCTAACACACCAGCCTAAATGCACCAAACACACTCTTTTCCCCAGCACAAAAACAATCATAGACACACACTCACTGGCTCTCACACACAAACACAACACCTTTATGTCCTAGTTTAGATGGTGTACTGTGTATAGTGATGTTACAAAACAAGGAACTAGATCTGAGTTTGGCATCACTTCCCACAAATTCTCTGGACTGAGAATTGGCAATGCTCAGAGTGTGTGTCGGGGGGATGTCTACAAACCCCTCGCACAACCAGCTCCCCAGCACTGAAATAGAAACATGGGAACCGACTGGAAATCTGCTGGCTTTTTGGTGCTGCGGTACTTGCATGATCTATCTCTTTATTCCCGTACATAATCTGTCTCCCCACTGTCTTGAAACTTCTGTCTGAACTATCTCCATCACTGTGACATTTGAGGAATGTTTAGGGCTGATGTCATTTCTCCTCCATGAGAGTTTTTATTTATATTGCCCTCAGAACACACCCAATATTATTCTTACCTATCTTTGCTGGAAAAGTGGCAGCTCTGCAAAATCTGCCCAGGGTCTGCCTTCTCCTAGAGTGAGGGCAAAGCAGTGTGGTGGCTTATTTTTCTTACCTCCTTTGAGATGCTTTGGGGTCAGATGCCTGTTGTGTATTGGCTTCAGGTCCATATTTCTGGATAACATTTTTGCCGTTCTCCAAGGTACATGAGAGAAGACAATTGGGTTTGGAATATATGCAGCTGATGTATTGATCTATAGTTATAAATTGCTGAACAAGTCTATTTAGGAGCCAAATATTGAGTTACTTATATGTGTTTAATCAAGCAAGACCGGTTGAGCCAAACTGGAATCTCAATACCACCAGAGTAAAGCTGAAGTGATTGGAGTTATTTCGACTTCATCCCCAAGATCAGAATTTCCTCCATCATGAATTTTGCCTGAGTAAAGATAGAGTGAAAACTGTCCACCCCATTGTACCAGTTTTGCAGTGGTGTAACCCCACTGAAATCAGTGCAGTTATGGTGGCATAAAACTGGTATAATGGAGAGGACAATATAGATCAAGGACTCCAATATTAAAAAAAACACAGCACACAGTCTGGTTACTATTCCTTATTCACATGCAACATTTGAATGAGAATTATGCACAATGCAGACAACAGCTTTAATCTTTTAGGAAAACTAAACTAATAGCTCACTGTTATGGTCTTATGTTGCCTATGCAATGCTCTTTCCATTGCTACCTCTATAAGCAGTCTTGGAATAATCAGATTTGTATCAGTAAATATTGGCAAATATTGATTTCACCAGACACACACAAACCAGCAAAAAAATATTTCCTTCAACAATCAACCAATTCCAGCGAGACAAAGTAAGAAAAATGCTGTTTGAGAACTTATGAGTGTTTGATTTAAGGATATTACTTTCTATATTTTCACGTCATGTTGAAACGTTGTTGCTTTCATAGTTCTCATAGTTTACTTTTGAATCTCAAATTACTATCATTAAATAACTATTGTCTACCCCCTTCATAATTTCCTGTAATGTGAAAATTTAAACAGATAAAAATAAAAAAAATGCTTAATGATAAACATCAATATTATTGGTCAATTATAATATATAATATATATATATATATATATATATAATTTTTTTGCATTTTATTTTGAAAAGTAGTATCTAAAGATTGTGTTTTTTTGTTTGTTTGTTTGTTCTTTGTTTTTTTTGTTTTTTTTTTTGAGAATAACTGTCAGCCCTTGTTCAGCACTCTTCTGATGGGGAAAACACTCTTCGCATTTCTCAGCCTAAATTTACTCTAGCCAGTTCTCCACATAGATCCTGTATCATCATTGTCCTTTAGCATCATAGCTCTTCTCCCTCCTGGTGTTTATTCCCCCTGATCTATGTTATAGAAAGTGACCACATCTCCTCTCAGCCGGTGTTTTGCTTGGCTAAACACGCCAAATTCTTTTAGGGTATATTAAGAGAGAGAATCACGATCATTTCCTGTTGTCACTCTAATCTGAGCAGTGCCTCTCTCCCCTCCACAGGCGGACATAATGTGCTGAGAGAAATGTCCAACTGAATACTGTGGTGAGTCCTCTCCTGGGATTCTCTGAGTTTCGGAGCTGTAGACTTCATACTTCATACTGTTTTAGGGCTTTATCTAGTAGCCTTGAAAAGGGAATTCCTTTATCATCCTTGTAGTGCTTGACCACCACTTGGTACCCAAGGTATTTCTCCTGCTGAATCAGTCCGTCTTGGACCTTGGATCCATCTCCCTCACTGTCCCAAGTGTGGCCAAATTCCCTACTACACACCAGGTCAATTTCTTATGGTGGATTATTCCACGTCTTCTCTTCATCTTCTTCACTGTGGGTGACTTTGCTTTTTCACCATCATGGATATGACTGATATATTGCCACTGCAATCACTGCCGCTATGAGATTTAAAGAACAGGAAAGCTTGTTTGCAAATGGCAGACAGCATCTGGATCACTGCAATTCTCCTTCTCTACACTGCATTGGGAGCATGTTTCCACTAACCTTCTGTGGAGGCAACATGGTGGTTCAGTTCTACTGTGAAATCCCCCAAATACTCAAGCTGGCCCATTCTGACCCGTACTTTGTGAAACTGTGGTTATTTACTTTAACGTATTTTAGGGTTAAGCTGCTTTGGTTTATAATTGTTATGTTCAGATCTTCAAAGCAATTCTGAGAAACCTTTTAAGCAGATTGGCGTAAAGCTCTCCACCAGCCTTCTCTCTCATTGTGGTCTCCTTTGTTATTGCAAGGCTGTTTTGTCTTACGTGATGCACACTCCTGCTTTCCATCAGGTCTGGATCTTGTGTGTGGTGTGTGCTTTATTCCGTGTGCCTCCTTTGATGAATCATAGAATCATAGAACATCAGGGTTGGAAGGGACATCAGCACGTCATCTAGTCAACCCCGTGCTCAAAGCAGGAACAATCCCACTAAGTTGCCAGCCAGGCTTCGTCAAGCCTGACCTTAAAAACCTGTAAGGAAGGAGATTCACCACCTCCTACGTAACTCATTCCAGTGCTTCACCCCTTAGTGAAATAGTGTTTCCTAACATCTAACTTAAACCTCCCCACTGAGATTGAGACCATTACCTTGTTCTGACATCTCCTACCACTGAGAACAGTGTAGATCCATCCTCTTTGAGATCTCCTTTCAGGTAGTTGAACACAGCTATCAAATCCCTCCTCATTTTCTCTTCTGCAGACTAAATTAATCCCAGTTCCCTCAGCTTCTCCTCTGAAGTCATGTTTCTCTGCCCTCTAATAATTTTGGTTGCCTCACTGACTCTTTCCAAGTTTTCCACATCCTTCTTGTAGTGTGGGGCCAAAAATGGACACAGGATCCAGATGAGATCTCACCAATGTCAAATAGGGGAATGATCATGTTCCTTGACTTGCTGGCAATTCTCCTTTTATACAGCCCAAAAAGCTGTTAGCTTCTTTGCAGCAGGGCACACTGTTGACACATATCCAGCTTCCTGTCACTATAACCTAGGTCCTTTCTGCAGAACTGCGTTCTAGCCACTGCGTCCCCATCTCAGTAGCCATATGGTCAGATCATCTACAGCATGAGGAACAAGAGATCAAAGCTGCCTTGAAGAGACTAACTGGATGGAGTTATTCACAAAAATAAAAATGTCCAGATTTCTCCAATGACCATGTTTCATTCTGTGTTTCCTCACAGATATAATCAAATGATGACATTATTGTTTCCATGGGAATTTTATGCCAATTGTTTATACAAAATGTTGTGTTTACAGTGGTAATAATCCAGACTAAATTCACTGAAGTCAGTAGAGTTACTCTAGATTTACCCCAGTGTAAATCAGATAAGAATTGATTGATCAATCTAGCTATAAATGGCAAAAGAAAAGAAAAGAAAAAAAAAAAAAAGAAAAATCTTTTGTTAACACAGAGTTAAGGTTTCCCAGTGATAGTTCAGACCCTTCCAGAATATTGTATTGTACAGCAAAATTTAAACTTTAGAAAGTCAAGAAATTGAGAGTTAATATAGACACTCATACTGTATGGGGAGACTTTGGCAAACCAGTAAAGTGCTTGAAACCACTATGGCTTATTCTTAAAGGCAGCCTAATCTGCAAGTTGTAAATTGGCCAGTCAGCAATCTCAGCTTGACCAAAGCAGGAGGGGAGGGGGTTCTGGGTGCCACAGAAAGGGCAGATTGACCCCGCATCCTTCCTTATAAGAATTGTTTTGAAATTGCTCATACATGCATTTTAAAAGCGTAGAATATGCCTCAGGAATGTCTATTGAGGTCTCAAGGCTGCAAGTTCTGGAAAAAAAACACACTTGGTTATTCAATAATCAGAAGGAGCCTCTTGCTTGATCATTGAAACTGCTTATGTAACAAGGTTTCTTTAAGGGGCATATCATTTTATTACTAATGTATAAATAAAGGGACTCGTTTGGGGACTCTTCGAGATCGATCTCTCCCTCTGGATGCATCTTCTGTTCCTCACCAGCAGACGGGCTACTACTGTGCCACTCAAGAGCCACACTCAGCTTTGGTAATTATTGAGGGTTGGGGGTGTTTTACTAATCTTGCTGCGGACGTGTGTAAGTGCTTGAGACTAGTAAAGTTTAGCTTTAAGTGAAAGCACTCTTGTTTTGTCTTGTTTGTGCAGCCATCTCTCGGTCGGATGACTGTGTCTCCCTGATTTATTTCCTGACACCTCCTCGCACAGAGTAAAAGTTACCAAGAGCTTTGGGTTGAAAGTACCCCGGGTAACAATATAACTTTAACTCTGCTGCCAGGAGCTGACAATAATCCCGTGGAATTCTCTGTATTAAACTCTAGCTGCATTCATTGTGTTAGCTGTAGCTGACTTGAATGGTGGAGGGAGAAGAGCGGTGTGTTTGTGATATGAGGAATTTTGGAGATTAGTTGAGGAGTGCCATAGAGCTGTGTTTGTAATATGGAAAGATCTGGTCTCAGCCCTGCACCTCATGTCTGACCAAAGAGAAGAGGTGCACGTGTCCCTTGAGGGTCCCATCTGCAACGTTTCAATGCAGAATTGTGTAGGTCATGTCAGTAGCAGGGCCCTGGGGTCATCTTGTCAGTGGTGAGGGGGGATATGAGAGCAGACTGTGGGTTTAATGAGAGATAGGGGAAGTAGAGTTTAGATGGTCTCCTCTGTGCAAGTGTGAAGGGATGTAGCTAAATTGTACCAAGGTGGCATTCTGTGGGGGGAGCAGGCCCAGTGTTCAAGCATAGGACAAGCACAGGTACAGGGATAATTTAAGAACATAAATTTGAATTATGTTTGGCACTCTTTAAGACTTTTGCTATTAGGTCAACCAAACATCTAGAGTTCATCATTTTTTTATCAAAAAAAAAATAAAAAATTGGGCTTTCATAGAATTCCCCAAAATCTACAATTTTTCATGTTTTGGCAAGTGAGAAACAAATATTTTCAGCTAAAATGTGCAGAAAACTGATTTTTTTTCTGCCTAAATCCATCCAAAAGAAACATGAGTTTTCAGTTCTCCTATGTATGGTGACAAAGTTCCTCCTCTACCTTGGTGGGTCCTGTGCTTATTGGCAGATTTGCTTGCCTCGCAGACTCATCCTGTGGATCAAGAAACAGCCCAGAGACTTTCCCCTCTGGTAGAAGCCACAGTCCAGGTCAATTCCTTCTGTGTTTAATCAGGAGTTAGGAGGTTTCGGGGGAACCCATGCCTACCCTCTTCTCTGGGTTCCAACCCAGGGCCCTGGAGACTGCAGCTGTCTAGAGTGATGGAAAAACATCAACAAGAGATGGAAAAACAGAGGGAGGCCCACCGGCAGGCCCTGGAATTAGAACAGGCTAAGCATCAGAACGCAGCCAATCCTAATCACCCGTCGCCAGTTGTTGTTCAACCACACAAGAAATTTCCCAACTACAAGGCAGGTGATGACACTGAGGCCTTCTTAGAAAATTTTGAAAGAGTCTGCATTGGGTACAGCATCTCTGAAGACCAGTACATGGTAGAGCTGAGGTCACACCTCAGTGGACCCTTAGCAGAGGTGGCGGCTGAAATGCCAAAGGACAAAATGAACGATTATAAACTGTTTCAAACCAAGGCCAGATACAGAATGGGGATAACCCCGGATCATGCCCGTCGCGTTTCAGAACCCAAAAGTGGAAACCAGATGGGTCATTTCCCAACACGCCTACTACGTTTGAAAGAATTATGAGGCCTGGATATCAGGAACCAATGTTCAATCCATTGACGAACTGCACCTCCTCATACAAATGGAGCAGTTCTTGGATGGTGTTCCTGAGGACATAACACGGTACATACAAGATGGAAAACCCAAAAATCTCACCGAGGCGGGGAGATTGGAGCCAAATGGATGGAAGTGGCAGAAAGCAAGAAAGCTACTGTAAAGGGGAATGAAAACCCAGGGGGCACACCGACAATAAACCCTACAACCGAGGGCAACCCAAAACCCCACCTACAACCCAAGGAAAGCCACAGACACCCTATTCTTCCACCTCACCAGTCTCCAGTAACTCACCTCGACCCAGTGACCCGTCAGCTGGAAGATGCTATAAGTGTAATGAACTGGGACATATAAAGGCCAACTGCCCAAAGAACCCCACCCGGGTGCAAGTCATTACACCACCATCACACCAAAGATCCCCAGGCCCAGATACCTCTCAAATCCCCTTGGAGCGAAGGGAAAATTTGAGAGTGGGCGGAAAGAAGGTTACCGCGTGGAGAGACACGGGGCACAAGTGTCAGCTATCCACCAATCCTTCGTGGATCCCAAACTCATCAACCCAAAGGCCAAAGTGACCATTTACCCCTTCATGTCACAAGCTGTAGACTTGCCTACAGCTGAACTGCCTGTCCAGTACAAAGGCTGGTCAGGAATGTGGACTTTTGCAGTCTATGACAATTATTCCATCCCCATGCTACTGGGGGAAGACTTGGCCAACCAGGTGAAGCGGGCCAAGAGAGTGGGAATGGTTACACGCAGCCAAACCAGGCAAGCTTCCAGACCCATTCCTGTTCCTGAGCCGTCCACAGGGACCCGTCTGTGTTACCAGAGACCCAGACAGAGGTAGTGGACCCGGATCCCTGCCAACGGCTGAACCAGCCACAGCACCTCCAGTCCCAGGCCCGGAACTGGAACAGCAACCAGCACCACCAGCACCAGCATTGCAATTGCAACCACATCTTCAACCTCAACGCCAGAGGGGGCCAGCGAGCCTGAACTGGCAGAAGCAACAGACAACCATACCGAAGAGGCTCAGCCAGAGCCTGAAATACCCCCAGGTGCACCAGCGGAGAGCGGTTCACCAGCAACGGAAACAACCCCATCACCTACATCGCTTCAGAGGGACCAAGCCAAGTCCACAGTCTGAGGAAGAACTGGTGTCCCCAGCTCAAGGGAACAGTTCCAGACTGAGCAGGAAGCAGATGACAGCCTTCAGAAAGCTTGGGTGGCGGCACGGAGCACCCCACCGCCTCTCAGCTCTTCTAACCGATCCGGTTTGTTATAGACCAAGGACTTTTATACAAGGAAATTCTTTCTGGTGGACACCAGGAAGAATGGCAGCCGCAAAACGGTTGGTGGTTCCAACTAAGTACCGGGGGAAGCTCTTAAGCTTAGCCCATGATCATCCCAGTGGCCATGCTGGGGTGAACAGAACCAAAGACAGATTGGGGAAGTCCTTCCACTGGGAGGGGATGGGCAAGGACGTTGCCAGTATGTCCGGTCTTGTGAGGTGTGCCAAAGAGTGGAAAGCCCCAAGATCTGGTCAAGGCCCTCTCCAGCCACTCCCCATAATTGAGGTCCCATTTCAGCGAGTAGCTGTGGATATTTCTGGGTCCTTTCCCAAGAAAGACCCAGAGGAAAGCAGTACGTACTGACTTTCGTGGACTTTGCTACCCGATGCCGGAAGCAGTAGCTCTAGGCAACACCAGGGCTAAAGCTGTGTGCCAGGCCCTAACAGACATTTTTGCCAGGGTAGGTTGGCCCTCCGATATCCTTACAGATTCAGGATCTAATTTCCTGGCAGGCACCATGAAAGACCTGTGGGAAACTCATGGGGTGAATCACTTGGTTGCCACCCCGTACCACCATCAAACCAATGGCCTGGTGGAAAGGTTTAATGGAACTTTGGGGGCCATGATCCGTAAATTCGTGAATGAACACTCCAATGACTGGGACCTAGTGTTGCAGCAGTTGCTCTTTGCTTACAGGGCTGTACCACATCCCAGTTTAGGGTTTTCACCATTTGAACTTGTGTATGGCCACGAGGTTAAGGGGCCATTACAGTTGGTGAAGCAACAATGGGAGGGGTTTACACCCTCTCCAGGAACTAACATTCTGGACTTTGTAAGCAACCTACAAAACACCCTCCGACACTCTTTAGCCCTTGCTAGAGAAAACCTAAAGGATACTCAGGAAGAGCAAAAGGCCTGGTATGATAAACATACCAGAGACCGTTCCTTCAAGGTAGGAGACCAGGTTATGGTCTTGAAGGCGCAACAGGCCCATAAGATGGAAGCATCATGGGAAGGGCCATTCACGGTCCAAGAGCGCCTGGGAGCTGTTAACTACCTCATAGCATTTCCCAATTCCTCACTAAAACCCAAAGTGTACCATGTTAATTCTCTCAAGCCCTTTTATTCCAGAGACTTACAGGTTTGTCAGTTTACAGTCCAGGGAGGAGATGACGCTGAGTGGCCTGACGGTGTCTACTACGACGGGAAAAAGACGGTGGCGTGGAAGAGGTGAACCTCTCAACCACCCTGGAACGTCTGCAGCGGCAACAAATCAAGGAGCTGTGCACTAGCTTCGCCCCATTGTTCTCAGCCACTCCAGGACGGACTGAACAGGCATACCACTCCATTGACACAGTAATGCTCACCCAATTAGAACACCACCCTACCGGGTGTCTCCTCACGCCCAAGCTGCTATAGAACGGGAGATCCAGAACATGCTACAGATGGGTATAAATACGCTCATCTACCAGTGCATGGGCATCTCCAGTGGTTCTGGTACCCAAACCAGATGGGGAAATACGCTTTTGCGTGGACTACCGTAAGCTAAATGCGGTAACTCGTCCAGACAACTATCCAATGCCACGCACCGATGAGCTATTGGAGAAGTTGGGACGTGCCCAGTTCATCTCTACAATAGACTTAACCAAGGGGTACTGGCAAGTACCGCTAGATGAACCTGCCAAGGAAAGGTCAGCATTCGTCACCCATGCAGGGGTGTATGAATTTAATGTACTTCCTTTCGGGCTGCGAAATGCACCCGCCACCTTCCAGAGGCTGGTAGATGGTCTACTAGCAGGACTGGGAGAATATGCAGTTGCCTACCTCGATGATGTGGCCATTTTTTCAGACTCCTGGCCCGAACACCTAGTACACCTGAAAAGGTCTTTGAGCGCATCAGGCAGGCGGACTAACTGTTAAGGCCAAAAAGTGTCAAATAGGCCAAAACAGAGTGACTTACCTGGGACATTTCGAGGGGAAACCATACCATCCCTACAGGCCAAGTGGATGCTACCAAAAGTGGCCATGTCCCAAGTTCAAGAACAGGCCAATCCTTCTTAGGCTTGGGCGGGTCATTACAGGCGATTTGTACCACAACTACAGCCAAATTGCTGCCCCACGGCCGCCCTACCAAACAGACCCAGCCAAATACAGTGTTAAATGGGGCCTGATGAGTGTCAGGAGGCCTTTACCCAACTTAAGGGCAACGGTCCACGTTGCCCTGTTGTTTAAAGTGCCCCGACCTTTGAGAAAACCATTCCTAGTTAACCACCGGATGCATCTGAGCGATGGGATAGGAGCAGTTCTCATGCAGGAAGGACTGGATCCACACTTTCATCCTGTCGTGTGTTTCTCAGCAAGAAACTGTCTAAGAGGGAAGGCACTGGTCAGTCAGTGAAAAGAGAATGTATATACCATTGTGTGTACGCCCTGGAAAAAAGCTATGCCCATATGTTGGGATGATGGCGGTTCCAGCTACAAATGCCATGCTGCCGCTTATAGTGCTTCATACAAGCCCAAAGGGAACAACAAGAAAAATTTCTTCGTTGGAGTTTGCTCTCCAAATTTTGATTTTTGAAATTCAACACAATTTCAGGAGCTTCTCTACACACGTAGCTTGATTGCACTTCTCCCGTTGAGAAGTTTTCCCAATAACCCTGGTTTTTAAATTGTCTTAAGACGTAGAAGTCTTTTGAGTAGTTTACATATTAGTATTATATATAAAGGTGCATGTGTTGTATTAATTCTGTTTAGTCTTAAGTTTCCGGGAAAGAAAATACGCCAGTCGAAGTTTCCCACTGTACTGTGACTTGGGGGGGGGTGGTTCATCAAACAGATAGCTTACAAGGGTAAATGTTTCTTTCACCTGTAAAGGGTATACAAGGGAACCAAACACCTGACCAGAGGACCAATCAGAGAAACCGGATTTTCACGCCAGGAGGGAATGTTCGGTTCTGTGTTCACCTATGAGAGAGATTTTCTTTTTTCTACTTCAAGTTCTAAACCTTCAGTTTCAAAGTTTGTAAGTACAAAGGGTAGAATTACATAGGTATGTTATTGGGGGTTTTTTTGTATTTACATGTGTGGATGTTGCGAATGGTACTATTGTTCTCTTTGGAATAGAGGTGGTTCATTCATATTTGTCTTTTAAGCAATAGCCCTGTTGTCTGGTCACTTAATGCCAGAGATACACGGTTTTATGTTCTTTTTCTTTTCTTTCTTTTATATTAAAGTTTTCTTTATTAAGACTTGTTTGAGTTTTTTCTCTCTGGGTAGGCTTAAGGACACGAAAGGGAAGGGAATTCTCTTCTCTGTGTTTAGATCTACGGAGGGTGAAGCTCTGCAGCACCAGGGGATTTGTGGGAGGGGAAGAGAGATAGAATCAATTTCTGTTCTTTGTATTTGGGTTTGTCTCTTTGTGGGAAGAGGGAGAACATGCTTCTTGGTATTGTGATTGTAAAAGAGATTTGCATCAGTAACTCTTCAGGTTAGCCCGAGAGGAGTAAAGTCTGTTGGTGGGGAGTGAGAGGGGGAAGGGAAAGTTGGGTTATTTTCCCTTTGCCAGTAAGACTCAGGGCTTCTGAGTCTTGGGGTTCCCCAGGGAAGGGTTTGGGGAGACCAGAGGGAGCCAAACCACTGGAATTTTTGGCTGGTGGCAGCAAGATCAAATCTGAGCTGGTAATTAAGCTTAGAGGGGTTCATGCAGGCACCCAGATTTCTGGACGCTAAGGTCCAGATTTGGGAATGCTTATGATACCCACACCCCCTGCCCTGCCCGCAGCCACCCCCACACCACTTGTCTCCAGCCAACCCCACACCCCCAGCTCCGTCCACAGCCAGCCCCACACACCCCTGCCTTCATCCAGCCCCACACCTCCTGCCCTGCCTCCAGCAAACCCCACACTTCTTGTCTCCAGCCAACCCCACACCCTCTGCTCTATCCACAGCCACCCCACATCCCCTGCCCTGCCTCCAGCCAACCCCACACACCCCTGCGTTCATCCAGCCCCACACCCACTGCCCTGCCTACAACCAATCTCACACTTTCTGTCTCCAGGCAACCCCACACCCCCTGCCCTTCCCACAGCCAGGCCCACAACCCCTGTCTCCAGCCAGCTCCACACCCCTGCTCTGCCTCCGGCCAACCCCACATCTCCTGTCTCTAGCCAAACCCACACCCCCTGCTCTGCCCACAACCAGCCCCACACTCCCTGTCTCCAGCCAACCCCACACCCTCTGTCCTGCCCACAGCCAGTCCCACACCCCGTGCTCTGCCCGCAGCCACCCCACACCTCCTGCCCTGCCTCCAGCCAAGCCCAAACCTCCTATCTCCACCCAACCCCACACCCCTGCCCTGCCTCCAGCCAGCCTCACACCCCTTCTCTCCAGCTAACCCCACAGCCCCTGCCCTGCCCGCAGCCAGCCCCACACCCCCTGTCTCCAGCCAACCCCACACCCCTGCCCTGACCACAGCCAGCCCCGCACCCCCTGTCTCCTGCCAGCCCCACACATCCCTGCCTCCATCCAGTCCCACATCCCATGTCTCCAGACAGCCCCTGTTGCACCTGCCCTGCCTCCCTCAAGCCCCACACCCCCTGCCTCCAGCCAGCCCCTGCGACACCCCCTGCTCTGCCTGCAGCCAGCCCCACAGCCCACGTCCTGCCTCCAACCCTGCACCTCCTGTCTCCAGACAATGCCTGTCACACCTCCCTGCCTGAAACCAGCCAGCCCCACACCCTGTCAGGTTATTCATTTATTTTCATTAAATATGTATACTAAATAATAAAATTAATAAATTTTCAAGCCAAACGTATTAATTCTAAAGAACAATGCCATATTATGCAGTATTCATTTTTGAAAGTTTATAATCAATGTTCTTGGGGGAAGGGTGTGCCTGGGGGACAAAAAGTGGAAGTTTCGCCTAGGGCGCAGAGTATCTTTACACCAGCCGTGGAGACATAAAGTTCACTGTTGGACAATATACTCACCACCAGTGCCCCTGGGACAAAATGGGACAAAATGCGGGAGATTCAGTTTGTTGGAACATATTTCTGGTACAGCAGGTGTCTAGGAAGCCGTGCAGAGGCTGTTCCACAGGGGTGAGCATGGTGGGTTGAGGTAGCTGGCCATTCATTTGGTTTTAAACTGGATAATCCCCTTTTATGTGGCTTGTCTCCTGTCTGGTACTGAGAGAAAACCAGAGGTGGTTTTGTCCAGTATCATAGACTAGGGAGACATGCATGGTGACACTGGTGGATGGGGCCTCAGCTTTCCCAGAAGTACCAGAATGTCCGATACTCTGGGAATGAGTCAGTGGCCAACCTAGATGAGGGCAGAGCTGGGCAATAATTTTCCAAGCCATTGGCAGATTGTTTAACTCACCTAAAAACATAGCAGGATCTGTCACAAACAGGTTGAGGAAACCATTTCCCAATGACAAGCTACTTTGACCAGCTCTACCAACCTGAGTTGACAGCAAAACACCCCTGCCCATGCCATGCATCTTCGGTCTCCAGGGTGCAGAGGGACTATGAATGGGCATTGCTGAGATGATACGGAAATAAAGCTGCCCCTTCTCTCACTAGGAAGTCCCTCCTCTCTCAGGTCTCACTCCCGCTGCTGTTCTGCAGAAGCTTGGTAGGCAACATCCGCCTCTGATTACTGCAGGAATATGGTTCCCTTAAGATCTCAGGCCATTTGCACGTATGTGACGGTCACCATCTAATCTAGGCTAGCACCCAGAGGATTCAACCAGAAGAATCAAAGGTCCAAAGTACCAGCTTCTACAGCTTGAGCTGAACAGCCAGGCTGCCTGACAGCCACTGGAACAGCCTCTTATCCTCTAACTGGGGGACAGAGGGGCCTCATAACGCACACTGCCCATGGATGAGGTTTATACAGCGACACTGCACAGCTACACGGGTCAAGGGCTCCATCTGAGTTGGAGTCACCTCCCTCAGCCAGGAGGACAGTGCCTCACAGACAGTTGTACTAATGTAAAGGTATGGACTCTACTTGTGTATATTCTCTGTGTGGCCTCTTCTCTCCCCCGTCCCTGCACATCCATAAAGTCACAGAGTCATAGAGTTCATGGCCAGAAGGGATGACCAGATCATCCAGTCTGACCTGCTGTACTCCAACACTATCGGCACCCACACACCAAACCCAACAACTGAAATTAGACCAAAGGGTTGCAACCCTCAAGAAACTAGACAGTTCTGTGCCACCGGCACAGAATAGGAGAGACTGAGGTGCACCAGTGCCCGAGGCCCCCACAATGGCAGGGAAATGATTGAGATACACGCAGAAAATCATGGCAAGTTATCTGCACCACATGGAGAGGAAAGCGAACCCTCCCAAGGTCCCTGCCAATCTGACTTGGGGGAAAATCCTTCCTGACCACCACATGATGATCAGTTAGACTCTGAGCATATGGGCAAGATCCAGCCAGCCAAACACCCGAGAGAGAGAGAGTGACTCAATGTCAACTCAGAGGCCTGGCACATCCCACCCAAAGTTCCATCTCCAGCTAGGGCCGTCCTGATGCTTCAGAGATTAAAAAAAAAACCCTCTCAGAATACACTTGGGGGGCAGAATTCCTTCTTGACAACTGTCAGTGTCCAGACAAAACCTTGAAGCATGAACTTTTAGAAACATAAGACATACGCTGCAAGTGAGACCCAGGGTTGCTGAGCCCTGCCCTCCACCATCACAAGCAGCTCCATCATACAATCCCACTCAGACATGTGTCCAGCTCTCTCTTAAAATGAATTTGGTCACTTGCCCTCACCCCACCCAACTTCGTATATTTGGAGGCTGCTCCAGGACCTTGCCCCACTGGTGGTTAGAAACCTCCCTGTAATTTCTAGACAGTCTCTCCATCACTCACATGCCCAAATGTACATGTAAGCCAGGCTGACACAGCCTGGCTCCTTGGCCCCCTGTAATGGTTAAGCAATGAATGGTGGTTTATAAGACAATGGATCCAGTCACTAGCTGGTGGCAATGGATATACAGCTCCATTGGAAGCAGTAGCTCAGATCCACAGACGCTGCAATTCATTTTAGGGCCACCAAAGTCAATAGAACTACACTGATGTGTTGACGATCTACCCCAAATGTCTTCTCATCTACCCCAGTCTTACACCAGTCTGACTCCTCTGATTCCAACGAAGCCACTCTTGATTTATACACACAAGCAAGACAACTCCAATCATTGTTTTCACTGGCTATGGAACAGGGGCAAGTGACCAAGCAGTATAACAGGTATTGTTTTGACACGGAATGAAAGTCTAATTCCTTTTACGCACACAAATTACACCCATTTAACTCCACAACTGGGCCAGATTTTCTACTGGTGTAAATCACTCCAGAAGCAAAGTTAATCTGGATTTGCATTGGTGCAACTGAGATCAGAATCAGACCTGGTTGTGTGGAAGTTGTGTGATCATGGAAATCACTGACATTAAATGAACAGATATTAAGTAAGCAAACTTTGATTAGATAAAGACAGAAGTGAATTCTTCGTGAATTACCTACACCCAGTCAGTCTCCTCAGGGCAGCTTTCATCTCCTTGTTCCTCATGCTGTAGATAATTGGATTCATGATTGGTGGCAATACAGAATAAAGAACAGCCAGCACAAGATCGAGAGCAAATGTGGAGCTGGAGGTGAGTTTCAGGTAGGCAAAGACACCAGTGCAAACAAACAAGGAGATCACAGTGAGGTGAGGAAGGCAGGTGGATAGGGCTTTATGCAGGCCCTGCTCAGAGGGGATCCTGAGCACTGATTTGAAGATCTGAACATACGACAAAATGATAAAAAAAGGCAGCCTAAGACTAAACATATATTAAAGGCAATAACCTCAATTTCACTCATATATGAGTCAGAGCAGGTGAGCTTCAGCAGCTGGAGGATTTCACAGAAGAACTGATCCACCATGTTGCCTCCACAGAAGGTTAATGCAAACGTGTTCCCCGTGTGCAGTGCAGAGAAGACAATCCCACTGATCCAGGCACCGGCTGCCATTTGGACACAAGCTCTGCTGTTCATTATTGTCTCATAGCACAGTGGTTGGCAGATGGCGGCATATTGGTCATATGCCATGATGGTGAGAAAGGAAAAATCTGTTCTCGACAAGAAGAGGTGGAAAAAGACTTGGGCAAAACATCCAGCATAGGAAATGGTCTTGGTGTTCATGAGGGAGTTGGCCATGGATTTGGGGACAGTGACAGAGATGGAGTCAAGGTCTAAGAAGGACAGATTCATCAGGAAGAAGTACATGGGGATATGAAGGTGGTGGTTGAAGGCTATAGCCATGAAGATAAGAAGATTCTCCATCAGGGCTGCCAGATAAATCACTAGAAACACCACAAAGTGCAAAATCTGCAGCTCCCAAACGTCAGAGAATCCCACGAGAAGGAACTCAGTCACAATGGTTCGGTTGGACATTTTCTTTCTCAGGACATTGTGTGATGGTGTCAGAGGAGGGGACAAGAGCAAGGCCAGGATTAGATTAGTGAAATAACTCTCCTTTTGTGAAAACCACCTTAATTTCCTTCAGTCAGACCCTTAGCTTGTGAGGATTGGTGTAATATGGGAATGAGGATGGGGAAAACAGCACCACTGACTCCAGTAGAGTTACTCCTGATTTACACTGAGGTGACAGAAAATGCAATCATCTCAGTGGACTCCAGTGCAGTTACTCCTAATTTACACCAGGATAATGGAGAGGAGAAATAGGAACAATTGCTTTTGAGGTGTTTTTATACCTCTGTCACCCAGAGGTGGGCGAACTCTGGATAACGGTGTATAAATGTTACTATTCTCAGTGTATCGAGGGGAATTGGGGGGACTGCCTGGCTAGATTCTGCTGTCAGGGGCACTTCTGTGAATGTGAGGTAATTTCACTGCATGCCATGGAATTACTCCCCATTTATACTGCTCTAAATGGGAGCAGAATCTCGCATGGAGGTGACTGAACCCAGCCATCCATATTTACACAGTGAACTCGAATCAGGATTAAAGCCCAGGAGTCCTGACAACCCATCCCCTGTTCTAGCTGAAATTCTAACAGAAATTGTTCTGAAATGAGACTGTCTCAGTCTCTCCTGTTGAAGCTGCTCCACTTTGTATCAATAATTAAATAGTCACTGGAGCAGGGACTTGAATTTGGCTCTTCCAGACACCAGCTGAGTGCCCCACGCAGAAGAATCTCTCACACACATTCACTGGCCCAATGACTCTCCATTGTCACTCGCAGCAGTCATTCCTGATGGCAGTGGAGAGGCTGGGATGCAGTCTGATGTAGTGGTTAGAGGAGGGGACTGGGAGCCAACACACTCTCGTGTAAAGTAGGAATTCAAATCCCTTCTCATCATCAATCAGAGGGCGAGATTGAACCTGAGTCTGTCATAGGCCATCCCTGTGCCCTAACCACACAGCTTTATGTTATGAGGGGTGCCTGCCCCAGAGTCCTTATGAGAGACAGAAATAGAATCCCCAGTTCCAGCTCCTCTCCTCTACACACTGGACTGAACTTCCACCCAGAACCACACATAAAACTCAGGATTTCTGGCTCTCAGTCCCCACTACTCTTACTCACTAAACTACTAGTGGATAAAATATGGCCTTGGGTCACATCTGGACCGTGGGACTGTCCTGTCTGGCCCCTGAGCTCCTGGCCAAGGGAAGCTAGGCCCCGGCCCCTCATCTGCTGTCCCTTCTTTCCTGGAGAAATGGTCTGGGCAGTGGGACTGTGAGCTCCTGGGGCAGTGCATCTGCAGTGCCCGGTATGACCTGGTGCTCTGAGCTGTGTGGAGGTGGCAGCGGCAGCATGGCCCAGCTCTAGCTGGGCAGTGCGGCTGCAGCACTGCCAGTCACCAGTGCTCCAGGGAGTGCAGTAAGAAGGTAGGAAGCGGGGGGGGGGGGCAGTTGGATAGAGGGTGGGAAGTTTGGGCTGGTGGTCAGGGGCAGGAGTCTGGATAGGGGCAGGGAGGTTAGAAGGGAAATAGGGGAATGAATGGGGGCAGGGGTCCCGGAGGGCAGTCAGGAAGGAGGAGGGGTTGGATGGGGCAGCAGGGGGCAGTCAGAGACAGAGGTTCAAGGGGCAGTCAGGGGACAGGGAGAAGGGGTGGTTGGATGGGGCAAGGGTTCCAGGGGGACCATCAGTCAATGAGGGGTGAATGGGGCAGGAGTCTGCAGGGGCAGATAAGAGGTGGGGGCCATGATTTCCATACAATTTATGAAACCCAGTGGGGCCCTCAGGCCAAAAAGTTTGCCAGCCCCTGCACTAAACCTCGCTCCCTTCCCAGAGCTGAGGATAGAATGAAGGAGTCCTCACTCCTAGTCGCCACAACTCTAACCCTCTAGACTCAATGCCTAAAAGACAGAAGTAACAATGAACTTAGAACTAGACAAAACCCGATGTAGATAGGTAGGTAGGTAGGTAGGTAGACAGATGTAACAACAAACTAACAGACAGACACTAATAAGAAAAGAACAGATACAGAGTGAGAGAGAAACATAGAACTAACACAAACTGACAGATAGAGAAGTAGAAACAAGCTAATTGAGAGAGAAAAGTACAGACAGAGCAATAACAGCAAACTAATGTATATAGAGAGAAAAGTAACAAAGGACTGATAGTGTTTGTCACAATTTTAATTTAAACTCCTCAATCCATTCTAAAAAAATATGTGTGTCTATTTGATCAATTCCCCCACTCCCAAGAGAAGGAAACCGAGGCATGGATTGTCTGCTCTCTTTCCTAAGGTAACTGCTTTGGACTACTTCAGTTTCTCATGCTCAAATTGAGCTAAGATTGAAACTGAAAAAAACATGTATTGTCATTTACAATTTTGTAATTAAAGAGCCGCTCTGTAACTCCCAAATATATTTCATTGCAAGAGAAAACCTACGGTGTTGTTCTGTGTGGAATCCTCCCAGACTGAGATGTCTTTTCTCCTCCAGCTACATACAGCAATTGGTTTCTCCTTTCTCTCTAGCCCCATACATACTGCTCTATTAAACAATCTCTCTATCTAATGCCCTTATCACTGTATTGTGAGAGGTCATTCCCCCACCACACTGAGGCTGAGCTGCTGGAAATACATGGAGATCTGTGCTGTCTGCGGATGAGCTGTGTGTCAAAAACTTTGGTGATGCGGGAAGGTGATTTATCTATTTCTGTTTTCTAAGGACTTGTGAGACTCACTCCCTGGAGCCCTCAACAGCCCAGCGGCAACAGTTCATTTCTCTAGCTCTCTACTTCCCCAAAGAGATTCCAGAAACTAAAATAATCAGAATTACAACGAGGCAGGAGGGTCTAAAGGAAAGATTGTGAAGCAAACACTGCGGGAACACAGGACTGTACTCCAGATGTCTGGCATCAATTCCTAGTCTTGCCACTGACTTGCTGTGTTACCTTGGGAAAGTCCTTCCCTGGGGCTGTCTTTTCCTTCCCACCCTTTCCCTGTCCCTGGGGTGGAGACTGTGTCTTACCTAATATAATGGGCCTCTCATATCAGGTGCAACTTTCAGATAATTAATTATTAAAAAGCTAAGGGTCAAGGAGTCCTGAGATCTGATCCCAACCATTGCCATGACTTTGTTCAGTCCCTTCACTGCTCCATTCCTCAGTTTGTCAACCATCTAATGGGGATAATAATTACAACTTTGGAGGATAATTCATAATTAGTGGAGATGCTCAAAAATATCTTCCTGTCAAAACAGCATTTTTAAGAAAAATTGCTTGTCGTTGAAAATAATAGTGGTGTGGAAAAAATTCATTTTGAATTAATTTTTCTATTGCATTTGGTTTGTCGGTGGGGGGAAGCTGTTTTTTGGCTCTCTTTTTATACGAACCTGGAGATGTAAAACTTTTTTGTATATTTTTTCAGGTTTTTTGGGAAAGTTTTCAAAATCAGAAATCTTTTCCCAAAACTAGAACATATTTACCATACAGTGGAATTTTTACTAGAGAAGGTTATTGAAAACCAAACACTTTTTAGTCTTCAGTTTCATTTTTTCACCCACCCCCTATCCAAAAGCAATATTATGGGATGTTTCAATGAAAACAAAAGAATGACATTCCTCACAAAAGTATAATTTTCATTTTTGACCAGCTTTAATAATGAGTAATTAATGAGTAATTAAAATTAAATAAAATGCATATAAGCTGATGTGGGTGCAACATTCACCACAATTTTATTTTACAGCATCTGCTTATCATAGGAACTGTCTAACTGGGTCAGTCATTTTGACCATTCAGTCCTGTATTCTGTCCCTGACAGTGGCCAGTACCACCTGATTCAGAGGAAAGCGTACAAGGTGCTATAGAGGAGAATTCTCAAATGACCTGCCCATGGTGGAGTCTCATGAGCAGCAGGTGATGAATGGTCTATGGCGTGAGGAAGGTGAATTTCTTCCATTCATATTGTTTGATCAATTACAAAATAACTGCGTGCTCTCATTATCCAGATAAACTGGAATATTCAAAGGAACCTACTGGATTTGTGTGTCTAAATCCCATTGGCTTTCAACAGGAGAGGAGTGCCCAGCTCCATTAATCCCCTTTGAATATCTCACTTGATTTATTATTAATTACTATTGTCAATTCTATCACTGAAAACTTTCAAATCAAGATTGATGTTTTTAAAATGGGGAATCACTGGCTAGGTGGTGGCATTGCTGAAAAGGATCTTGGAACTAGAGTGGATCACAAATGGAATATGAGTCAACAATGTGATGTTGTTGTGAAAAAGGTTGATATCATTTGGGGTATGTTAAAAAGAGTGTCATATGTAAGACACGGGAGGTAATTGTCCTGCTCTACTTGGCACTGTGTCCGGTTCTGGGTGCCACACTTTAAGAAAGATGTGGACAGATTGGAAAGAGTTCAGAGGAGACCAACAAAAATGATCAAAGGTTTAGATAACCTGACCTATGAGGAACAGTTAAAAAAAAAAACAGGCTTGTAGAAGAATGGGGTTTGATCTGGAAAAGAGAACCACCAACCTCAGTCTCTAGCACAATCCAAGATTTTTTTGTTAAAAATACTGTTTAAATGATGCCTCTCACAGCCAGGTTAAAATATATATATATACAGACTACATGGGGATAAATGTTAGAGAAATTGTGGTAAAAGAGGAGATTTGGTGCATTGGGCATGTCCATTCACTAGTGAGTATTGTACACAATCCGTAAAGAAATGACTCAATTGTTGGATATTTATTATCTTATAATCTTCTGGTGATCGTCCTGTGGCTTCCTGGTGGAAATGGTCACACAAAAGCGAATGAAAAATTAACCTCTGATCTGCTAGTAACTGCTCAGCTATTAGTAACCTCTCAATGGGAAAATACTCCAACCATAGAGGAATGGTTCAAAACAATACAGGAGGTTGGTTATGGAAAAATTAACACAACAATTACATATTCAGCAAAATCGACAGAGGTCTGAACTATATCCATCAGTGTGACCTTGAGCAATGTTTAGGGCTGATGTCATTTCTCCTCCATGAGAGTTTTTATTTATATTGCCCTCAGAACACACCCAATATTATTCTTACCTATCTTTGGTGAAAAAGTGGCAGCTCTGCCAAATCTGCCCAGGGCCTGCCTTCTCCTAGGGTGAGGCCAAAGCAGTGTGGTGGCTTATTTTTCTTACCACCTTTGAGATGCTTTGGGGTCAGATGCCTGTTGTGAATGAGAGAAATATTCACACCGGGTATTGTGTCCAGGTCCGTATTTCTGGGTAGCATTTTCGCCTTTCTCCAAGGTATGTGAGAGAAGACAACTGGGTTTGTAATATCTGCGTTGATCTATAATGTGTTGATCTATAGTTAAAAATTGCAGAACAAGCATATTTAGAAACCAAATTTTGAGATACTTATAAGTGTTTAATCAATCAAGACTCTGGCTGGGCCAGGCTGGGATCTCAGTAACACCAGAGTAAAGCTGAAGTCATTGGAGTTATTTTGGCTTCATCCCCGAGATCAGAATATCCTCCACTGTAAGTTTTGCCTGACTAAAGACAGAGTAAAAGCTGTCCATCCCATTGTACCATTTTTGCAGTGCTGTAACCTGACTGAAATCAGTGGAATTACGGTGGCACAAATCTGGTATAATGGAGAGGACAATATAGATCATTTTTTCTTGTTCATGAACAAGATTTGAATGAGAATTATGCACAATGCATACAACAGCTTTAATCTATTCTGGAAACTATACTAATAGTTCATTGTTATGATATTGTCCATTGCTACCTCTATAAGTAGTCTTGGAAGAATTGGATTTTTATTAGTAAATAGTGCCAAATGTTGATTTCACCGTACAGACACAAACCAATGAAAAAATATTTCCTTCAACAATCAACATTTCCAGTGAGACAAAGTTAAGAAAAATGCTGCTTGAGAACTTACTAGTGTTTGATTTAAGGATATTGCCTTTTTATATTTTGACGTCATGTTGGAACATTGTGCTTTCACAGTTTCAAATTTAACTTATTTGAATCTCAATATGTACTGTCATTAAATAACTATTGTCTCATCCTTCCATAATTTCCTGCAACTGTGAACATTTAAACTGATAAAAATAAAAAAAATTCTTAATTATAAACATCAATATTATCAGTCAAATTTATATATATAAAAATTAAATACTGCCAAGCCAATGTATAAGATACTATTGTCTATGGTCAGGAGTCGCATTTGGATTTTATTTTCAGTAGTATCTAGCGTGTTATTTTTTTTAATTTAAAGGAATAAATGTCAGGCTGAGTTCTGAAGGTGCTTAAACACAAACCCACCTTTACGCTTTTGAAGTAATGCACCTTCTTGCTTTCTCCCAATTTGCCCCCAAAGTCTGGGAAGAACCACATGTAAACACCCACAAAGTTACCTCTTTCAAATCCCTTTTTAAAACTTCCCTTTGCCACGATATCTACAAAATACTCAACCGCGGTCAGGGAGCAGGTGTGTTGGAAGAACTGCCCATCCATGTTGACGAGCATTGTCTCATTGCTTCCTTGTCCTACCCTATCTGTCTGTCTGTCTGTCTCCACCTGCTCTCTCATATCTTTTAATTAGACTCTAAGCTGTTTGAAGCAGTGACCATCTTTTTGTTTGTGTTTGTATAGAACTTGGTGCAACTGATCCTGATCCATAACTGGTGTTACCAATATTAACAATAATACCATTTAAATTAAATATTTTGCTGCATCAGAGCCTAAATGGAACAAATTCATCCCGATGCTTAACCAGTGTAGCTAAAAAGAGACACTGGGGATGAATTTAGTACCAAATATTAAAAATAAGAAGGTATAATACACACAGAGAAGAAAAAAGATAAAGAACTAAGTACACAGAGTTCAAGTCAGAGACATCACTCACCTGCATTCAGTCAAAACTAGAGAACCTCCATCGACTTCAATGGACTTACTCTACAGTTATTCAGAGGTATAAATTAGACAAGAACTTGGCACAGAAAGACAGAGTGAAATTCAACTTCCTTAGCTGGTAGAAGTTTAAAGTATCAATTACTTTGCAATAAGCCCTAAAACAGGGACTTTCAAAAATGGGCTGAAGGGAATAAGGGCTTGCTTAGGCCCGGGCTACACTGATGTGGGGGTTCGAACTAAGATGCACAACTTCAGCTACGCTATTCACGTAGCTGAAGTCAAAGTATCTTAGTTTGACTTACCTGGCTGTCCTCATGGCGGTGAGTCGACCACGGTGGCTCCCCCGTCGACTCCGCTTACTCCTCTTGTGGAGCTGGAGTTCCGGAGTTGAAGGGGAGCGTGTTTGGGGATGGACTTATTGTATCTAGACGAGATGTGATAAATCAATCCCTGCTACACTGAACACTCCCTGCTGATCTGGCGGGTAGTATAGAGGTACCCTTAGGCCTGGTCTACACTACAATTTTAGGTGGAATTTAGCAGCGTTACCTCAATTTAAGCCTGGACCCGTCCACACAACAAAGCCCTTTTTTTCAATTTAAACAGCTCTTCAAATGGATTTCTTTACTCCATTTCCAACGAGGGGATTAGCACTGAAATCGGCTTTGCTGGGTTGAGTTTGGGGTAGTGTGTATGCAATTCAATGGTATTGGCCTCTGGGAGCTATCCCAGAATACTCCATTGTGACCACTCTGGACAGTGCTCTTAACTCGGATGCACTGTCCAGGTAGACAGGAAAAGGTCTGTGAACTTTTGAATCTCATTTCCTGTTTAGACATCCTGTCAAGATGCAGGTGAGTACAGATCCCATCAGAACAGGTAACCAAGATGGAGTCCCAGGATCGCAAAAGAGCTCCATCATGGACCAAATGGGAGGTACGGGATCTGCTTGCCATATAGGGAGATGAATCCGTGCTAGCTGAACTCTGTTACAGTAAACAAAATGCCAAAACATTAGAAAAAGTCTTAAAGGGCATGAAGGACAGAGGCCATAACAGGGACACACAGTAGTGCCACATGAAAATTAAGGAGCTAAAGCAAGCCTACCACAAATACTCAAGCTGACCTGTTCTGACCTCTACCTTGGTGAAAATGTGATTATTTCCTTTAACATATTCTTAGGCTTAATATGCTTTGGTTTTATAATTGTGTCATATGTTCAGATCTTCAAAACAGTGCTAAGAATTCCCTCTGAGGACGGTCAGCATAAAGCCCTCTCCACCTGCCTTCCTCACTTCATTGTGGTCTCCTTGTTATTTTGCACCACTCTTTTTGCTTACGTGAAGCCCAGCTCCCTCTTTCCATCAGGTCTGGATCTTGTGGTGGGTATGCTTTATTCTGTGGTGCCTCCTCTGATGAAACTGATCATCTACCGCATGAGGAACAAGGAGATCAAAGGCACCTTGAAGAAACTAACCAGATGGAGGTTATTCACTAAAAATAAAATTTCCAGATTTTTCCCATGACCATGGTTTCATTCTGTGTTTCCTTACAGATATAATCAAATGATGACATTGTCTCCATGGGAAGGTGATGTGCAATCTTTTTTATATGAAATGCTGTGTTTACAGTGATAATAATCCAGACTAAATTAACTGAAGTCAGTGGAGTTACTCTAGGTTTACACGAGTGTAAATCAGACAAGAATTGATTGATCAATCTAGCTATAAATGGCCAAACAACAACAACACTTTGTTAACACAGAGTTAAGGTTCCCCAGTGATAGTTCAGACCCTTCCAGAATGTTGTATTGTACAGCAAAATTTAAACTTTGAAAAGCCAAGAAATAGAGAGTTAAGATACAAGCTCATACAACCTTAACTCTGCCCCCAGGAGTTGATAATAGCCCTATGGAATTCTCTGCATTAAACTCCAGTTGCATTCATTGTGTTAGCTGTAGCTGACTTGAAAGGTGGAGGGAGAAGAGTGGTGTGTTTGTGATATGAGGAACTTTGGGGATTAGTTGAGGAGCACCATAGAGCTTTGTTTGTAATATGGGGAGATCTGGTCTCACCCCCACACCCCATGTGTGACCAAAGGAAAGAGGTGCATGTGTCCCTTGAGGGTCCTGTCTGCATCGTTTCAATACAGAATTGTGTAGGTTATGTCAGCAGTAGGGCCCTGGGGTAATCTTGTCAGTGGTGAGGTGGGATATGAGAGCAGACTGTGGGTTTAATGAGGGGTAAGTGGAAGTAGAGTTTAGGTAGTCTCCTGTTTGCAAGTGTGAAGGGGCTGTAAAAGGGTATGTAGTTGAATTGTACCAATGTGGCATTCTATGGGGGGAGCAGGCCCAGTGTTCAAGCATAGGGGAAGCACAGGTAGTGCCTGTCCATCGCAGGTACAAGGTAGAGCGGGAGTGTGGGTGTTAGGCGTGTTGTGGGGCCTCACCCAAAGTGGGCAGAGTTAAGGTTATGTGGGCATTTACCTTACATTACCTTAATTCTGTATGTCCAGGTTTTCAGGAGCTTGAGTTTTGCCGAACTGGACCTTCTGAATTGGCATGAGTTGTCACTGGGAGATGTTAACTCTGTTTAAATGAACTTTCTGGCTATTTCATTTCCTAGCTGTTTGAAGAGAAAGAAAAATGTTGGTAGGAGTAAGTGGTCCTTGTGGCGGCTGTAGATAGTAGTACATATGGATGACGAAAGAAGCTAAAGGATCTTTTCAGAACCACCATGTTTTTCTGGACAGGAGCTGTATTACGTGCCTGTCTGGATGCACCTCACATCCACCCCCAGAACCTCTCCATAAGTGCAGCACAAAGCTGGACACATCTATCTGCCAGTGAAGTGGACGATTTATCTTAATGAGCTATTCTGAGCTGAATGAGAACCCCTCCAGGAGATGGTGCAGCCTGAAACAGTTGCTCTGAGAGGTATGAACTGCTCCACTTGTACCAGCACCCAGTGCCAGCAGGGTCTTCACAGCGTTGTTGGTGCATGCTCCACATGTACCTCTTCTCAGCTTCACACCCCAAGGCGCGGTACTTCTCTAGACCCGGCACACATGTTCCCAAGATTATGTGAGGGGCGCAGGGAGTGTTGGACCCCCATATCTGGGATTCCCCAAATATTGGCACAGACATGGGAGGGGAATGTGGGGATGTCAGGTGCTCCTGTCCCCATTTTCCCCAAGGCTGCTGTCACTCACCTTCATGTTACCTTCCCCATTTCCTGACACCAAAACCGTCTCCTGACCGCCAACTCCTCTCCTATCCACCCTCCTCATTTATCCTTCTCCCAATAATCACCCCTCCTCTCACTGTCCCCGAAACGTCTCTCTTCCTTTCCCACCAAGTCTTCTGCCCCAGTCATCCCCTCTCCCAGTGAGAATGGGCATGGGTTATGTATTTTCATTTCAAAAGTAGTGTCAGCACCTTCTTAATATTCGGCTGTGCTAAAGTGACAGTTCCCCAAGATTAGAAACCCTTGAGCAGAGGCAGATGCCTCCTGTTTACAGTCACAGATTTCTGCCCAGGGTTAGATTTTAAGTCACAGGACCTAGGTTTGTTGGCCAGAACATTCTTCTTTCAGCACCTGTGGGGCTGTGAGTCCGAAACAGCTTTCATCCAGCTCCTCCTCTCGCCATGCACATGCACATTGCAATCCGTTCGGCGCAACTCCAAGCACTGCAAAGGCTGACGTGCCTCACTGAGAACTAAACACTGTGGCTAATAACACTGTCACTTTATTTCCCCCTGAGGCCCAGTGGGTGGACTGCACTCTGCTGGGGTGGCCCTTGAGCTTTGGAAATCCTTGTGTGAGGATCTGAGCCCCAGTTTGATCTCTAGCTGTGCACAATAAATCAGCACCAAAATGCACCAACTATAAGAAAAGTTAGAAATACTCCACTGCAGTCAACTGATTTCCCTCTCACTCACCCTAGTGTAAATCAGGAGTAACCCCACTTGAGTCAATGGGGCTGATTCCCCTGTCACTCATCTCAGGGTAAGTCCATGGTGTTATACTGGAGGATGTCTGGTTTCAGGGAGAGAAGATTCATGCCCTTTGACTCCAAACTCTGCCACATACTCCACCCCCGAATGTTCTTACTCTGGTCCCTGACTGTCTCCTTCCCTCTGCCTCACACAGCCCAGACCCCCAAACAATCCCCCCAGCCCTTAATCCCCTCCCTACCCTCTTACAACCCTCCAACTCACGGACGCTCTCAGTCCCTGTTCTTTGAGATTCCCCCTCCCATGAACAGAACCAATTCTCCACCCAGAGTTCCTGACTCAGCTTCCTCAGAGATCCCGGCTGAACCCCTCTGCCCACCAGTCCCCTCCTCTGCTCAGCCCCACTCCCCTGACATGGACACAGCCCCAGGGAACAGCCCCCCATCCCTGCTTCCTTCTGTCCCGCCTCCAAACACCAGACATTCTCTCCTGCTTCTCTCCATTGGCCAGCCCTGGCCACCACTTCCTTCCCACACCACTCTCCTCCTTCCTCTGCCTGGCCCTCTCTAGAGCTAGGTGGGGTGGGGCATTCAGTCCCTCATCCCATTTATTCCATCACCTCTCAGCCAAGCCTGCCTAAGGAGGGGAGCAGGGAGCGCTCATCTGCAGAGTAGATCCCTGTCTGCTAGGAACTGCAGAGACCCAGCAACTCAGGACATCCAGCGAAGGGACAGGACAGCGGCTGCTGTATAATACAGTGATGGGGCATGAGAGTGGGGATAACCAAAAAATCCTGGCAGTGGATGCATAGATAGATAGATAGATAGATATGACCGATGATTTCTAACACTGGAGGCTCAAATGCATGGCAAGCTGGGAAAAATTCCACAAAGACCAGCACAGTAAGTTTACCGTGTTAATTAAATATGTTAGAGCATTAATATACAGGGCTAATTTAAAAACATAAATTTGAATTATGTTTGGAACTCCTTAAGACTTTTGCTATCAAGTCAATCAACAATCTAGAGCCTATCAGCGTTCTTTTTTTAATCAAAAAAAAATTGTGTTTTCATAGACTCCCCAAAATCTCCAATTTTTCATGTTTTGTCAAGTGAAAAACAAATATTTTTTGCAACAAAACTAATTTTTTTCTGCCTAGATCCACCCAAAAAATGAATTTTCAGTTTTCCTGTGTGTATATATAGAAAGTCTCAGGTATTCTCAAATATATTTCACGGACACTTCATTCATATATATATGAATGAAATAGAATGTAAGGCTTTGAAATTATTGTATTATTGGACAATATTTGCATTCCCCAGGCTTAATTAAAGCTCAGTTTCCAATTATGCGTGGTCAGAAATTTTCTACTTAAATTGTTTTCAAAGGAAAATTGTGTTTTCAATTAATCAAATTTTCATAGAAAGTCTCAGGTATCCTCAAATATATTTCACGGATACTTCATTCATATATGAGAATATCTGAGATTTTCTATGAAAATTTGATTAATTGAAAACACAATTTTCCTTTGAAAATAATTTAAGTAGAAAATTTCTGATCACTCATAACTGGAAACTGAGCTTTAAGAAAGCCTGGGGAATGCAAATATTGTTCAATAATACGATAATTTCAAAGCCATACATTCTATTTCATCTCTTTTTATTTTCAACCATTGGTTCATACTGTTAGTTAAGCCTAGAGCTCCAGCAAGGCCTATACTGACTGCAGCTGAACCCTGGCCATTGCCCTTGTCCTTCCCTTCACAGACATCACATGATGTACTGAGGAAGAAAATGTCCAACCAAATCACCATGATCGAGTTCCTTCTCTTGGGATTCTCTGACATTTGGGAGCTGCAGCTTTTGCATTTCATGGTGTTTCTAGGGATTTACCTGGTAGCCCTGACTGAAAATCATCTCATCATCAAAGCCATAGCCCTCGACCACCATCTTCACACCCCCATGTATTTCTTCCTGATGAATCTGTCAATCCAAGAGCTTGGCTGCATCTCAATCATCGACCCCAAGTCCATGGCCAATTCCCTCATGAGCACCAAGGTCATTTTATATTACAGATGCATCATCCAAGTCTTTTTCTTCCTTTTCTTCGCTACAGCTTAGCTTCCCTTACTAATCATCATGGTGTACGACTGGTACATTGCCATCTGCCAACCACTGCACTACAAGTCAATGATGAACGGGAGAGCTTGTGTCCAAATGGCAGCCAGTATCTGGATCAGTGGTGTTCTCAATTCTGCACTGCACACTGGGAACACGTTTCAATAATCTTCTGTGGAGACAATGAGATGGAGCAGTTATTTTGTGAAACCCTCCAGCTCCTCAAACTTGCCCCCTATGACTCATATCTCAGAGAAATTGGGGCTATTGCCTTTAGTGTGTACTTTCCCTTAAACTGCTTTTTTTAATATATATAAAATTGTGTCTTATATTCTGATCCTCAAAACAGTGCTGAGAATTCTGTTTGAGCAGGGCCGGCTCAAAGCCTTCTCCATTTGCATCCTTGACCTCATTGTCCTCTCCATGTTTGTTTGCACTGCTAATTTTACCTATATTAAACCCACCTCCAGCTCAATCTCAGGCCTCAATCTCACTGTGGCTGTTTTGTATTCCGTGGTGCCTCCCATGATGAAGCCGATCATTTATAGCATGAGGAACAAGGATATCAAAGCTGCCCTAGGGAAATGATTGGGTCAAGGCTATTCTCCAAAAAAATAAAATGGCCATCTTTCTCCCATGACCATCATCTCATTCTGTGTTTCTTTACAAATATAAAGAACTGTTGACATTATTGTCTCCATGAGAGCATAATGTGCAATCTGTTTGTGCACACTGAGGTATTTACACTGGTGTAAATATCTAGAAGAACTGCACTCAGGTCAATGGAGTTACTATAAATTTACACCTATATAAATATCCTGTGTTCACAGAGTGGCCAATGTCAGACGCTTCAGAACAGAATGAACAGAACAGACAATTATTGAGTGACCCACCCTGTGTTGTCCAATTCCAGCATCTGGCATCCAGAGGCTTAGGGACACCCAGAGCACAAGGTTGCATCCCTGACCCTCGTGGTTAATAGCCATTGATGGATCTATCCTCCATGAATTTATCATGTCTCGCTATCCATCCATCCCCATCCATACCTGTCAATCTATTGATCAATCGATCAGTCTGAGGATTTTGTACTGCCACCCATCACCATGGTATCAAAGCACTTCCCACTCTGATATATATCAAAGTCACCCATGGGGTCTCTGGCTCGTCTCCTTTTTTCAGGGTGGGGAGTAAAACACTTAAGCTAACAATGAACTCTAAGAGATGCCAATCCACCTCTGAGCTTTCCTGACAATGTGGCATCATCCGGTAGAGTTATGAGTCATGCATGGACATGTGACTTCCCCATGTTAATCCAAAACTTCATCATGCTGCTGGACTCTGCATAGGAAAGGAGAAGGGGTTTCCACCCACAAGAGAAATTTGATTTAAACCCCTGGAAAACCCTCCATTCTGTCGTCAGCTGACTCAAGAGATATCCTTTCCATCTCCACAGGATACCTGAAAGAAACTCGAACAATAGATGTGAGTAATTGCTGGACCCAGACTAGAAGGAGGCTAGTTTGTAAAAGAAGCTTACAGGAACATCTCTGAGGGTGAGATTTCATCTGGAATCACTTTCTTACTGTATTAGGGCTTAGACTTGTGTGTTTTGTTTTATTTTGCTTGGTAATTCACTTTGTTCTGTCTATTATTATTTGGAACCACTTAAATCCTACTTTTTGTTTTTAATAAAATCACTTTTGACTTATTAATTAACCCAGAGCATGTATTAATATGTGGGGGAAGGGGCAAACAGCTGTGCATGTGTCTCTATCAGTGTTATAAAGGGTGAACAATTTATGAATTTATCCTTTATAAACTTTACAGAGGGTAAAACGGATTTATTTGGGGTTTGGACCCCATTTGGAATTGGGTATCTGAGTGTTGGAGACAGGAGTACTTCTTAAGCTGTTTTCAATTAAGCCTGCAGCTTTTGGCGGATGTGGTTCAGATCTGGGTCTGTGTTTGTAGCAGTCAAGCATGTCTGGCTCAAACCAGGCAAGTCACTGAAGTCCCAAACTGGCAGGGAAGACAGGCTCAGAAGTAGTATAGGCACAACAGGTGGCCATTCCCAGGGGGTTTCGGTGATCCAAATCGTCAGATCCGGTATTCTGGGCAAGCATCAGTGGCCAACCTAGCCGAGGGAAGAACTGGGAAACATTTTTCTAAATCTTTGGCAGATTGTTTAACTCAGCTAAAAATATAGCAGCATCTGTCACTAATAGTGTGAAGAAACCATTTTCCATTCATGAGTTGCTTTGACCAGCTCTACCAACCTGAGGTGAGAGCAACACACACACCCCTGCCTATGCCATGCATCTTTGGTCTCCAGAGTTCAGAGAGACTAGGAATGGGCATTGCTGAGATGATCCAGGAATAAAACTGCTCCTCCTCTCACTAAAAAATTCTTCCCCCTTAGGTCTCACTCCCACTGCTGTTCTGCAGTAGCTTGGTAGGCAATATCAGCCTCTGATTAGTGCAGGAATAAGGTCCCCTGAAGTTCTCAGGTCATTTTCGCATATGTGAGAGTCACCACCTAGGCTAGTCTGGCAACCGGGGGACTCAACCAGAGACATTTAGGCCCCAAAGTACGAGCTTCTACAGCTTGAGCTGAACAGCCAGGTTGCCTGACAGCCACTGGAACAGCCTCTTATCCTCTAAGTGGGGGACAGAGGGGCCTCATAACGCACACTGCCCATGGATGAGGTTTACACAGGGACACTGCACAGCTACACAGGTCAAGGGCTCCATCTGAGCTGGAGTCACCTCCCTCAGCCATTAGGAGAGGGAGTCACAGACAGATACACTAATGCAATGCCATGGTCTCTACTGGAGTTTATTCTCTATATGGCCCCTTCTTCTCTTCCCCATCCATGAACATCCATAAAGTAACAGAGTCACAGAATTGAAGGGCAGAAGGGACGCCAGATCATCCAGTCTGACCTGTTCTATGCCAACACCACCCGGCACCCACAGACCAAACCCAACCACTGAAATTAGACTGAAGTGTAACAGCCCTCAGGAGACTAGACAGTTCTGTGGCACCAGCAGAGAACAGGAGAGATGAAGGGACACTAGTGCCTGAGGCCTCTGCAATGACAGGGAAATGATTGAGATACACCCAGAAAATCCTTGCAAGTGACCCACACCACATGCTGCAGGGGAAAGCAAACCCCTCCACACTGCAAGTTCCCTACCACTCTGACTTGGCGGGGGAGGGAATTCCTTCCTGACCCCAACATGGTGATCATTAGACCCTGAGCATGTGGGCAAGAACCAAGCATCCGAGAAAGAAAGAGAGAGAGAGAGAGAGAGAATGGCTCAGTGCCATCTCAAAGTCCTGGCACATCCACCCAATGTCCCATCTCTAGCCAGGGCTGCCGAATGCTTCAGAGTTTTAAAAAAAAAAAACACCTCCCAGAATACACTGTGTCACGGAGAGTAATCCCTTCCTGACTGCTGCCAGTGGCCAGATGAAACCGTGAAGCATAAGCATTTAGGAACATAAGACATATGCTACAAGTGAGCCCCAGGGCTGCTCAGCCCTGCCCCCTGGCATCACAAGCAGCCCCATCATACAATCCCACCCAGACATGTGTCCAGCTCTCTCTTAAAACTAATTCCGTCATTGGACCCCCAATAACTCCTATTGGGAGGCTACTCCAGAGCCTTGCCTCACTGGTGGTTAGAAACTTCCCTGTAATTTCTAGCCATTCTCTCCATATCTTACGCACCAAAATGTGCATGTAAGCCAGGCTGATAAAGTCTGGTTCTTTGTCCTTCTCAAGTGGATAGGCCACAAATGGTGGTTTATAAGACAATGGGCCCAGTCCCCAGCTTGTGGCAATGGATATACTGCTCCATTGGAGGCAGTAGTTCAGATCAACAGATGCTGCAAATTGCTTTAGTGCCACCACACTCAATGAAACTACATTGATGTGCTGAAGATCTACTCAAAATGTCTTCTCTCACCTACCCTAGTCTTACATCAGTCTGACTTCTCTGGTTCCAACGAAGCCACTCCTGATTTATACACACAAACAAGACAACTCCCATCATTGTTTTCACTGGCCATGGAATGGGTTCAAGTTGCCAAGCAGTGTAACGGGTATTGTTTTAGCACAGAGTAAAAGTCTAATTCCTCTTGTGCACACAATTTACACCCATTTAACTCCCCAACTGGACCAGATTTTCTACTGCTGCAAATCACACCAGTGGCAGCGACATCAGCAGAGTTAATCTGGATTTGCATTGGTGCAACTGAGATAAGAATCAAACCTATTTGTGTGCAAGCTGTGTGGTCATGGAAATTACTGACATTAATGAACGAATACTACAAAAGCAAACTTTAATTAGAGAAAGACAGAAAATTAATTATTTGTGAATTACCTATACCCAATTAGTCTCCTCAGGGCAACTTTGATCTCCTTGTTCCTCATACTGTAGATAACTGGATTCATGGTTGGTGGCAATACAGAATAGAGAACAGCCACCACAAGATCGAGAGCAGATGGGGAGCTGGAGGTGAGTTTCAGGTAAGCAAAGGCCCCAGTGCAAACAAACAAGGAGACCACAATGAGGTGAGGGAGGCAGGTGCATAGGGCTTTATGCCAGCCCTGTTCAGAGGGGATCCTGAGCACTGATTTGAAGATCTTAACATATGACACAATGATAAAAACAAAGCAGCCTAAGAGTAAACACGCACTAAAGACAAGGACCCCAACTTCACTAAGATATGTGTCGGAACAGGCAAGATTAAGTAGCTAGGGGAACTCACAGAAGAACTGATCCACCATGTTGCCTCCACAGAAGGTCAATGCAAATGTGTTCCCGGTGTGTAGCACAGAGTAGATAATCCCACTTATCCAGGTATCAGCTGCCATTTGGACACAAGCTCTGATATTCATCATTCTCTCATAGTGCAGTCGTTGGCATATGGCGACATATCGGTCATATGCCATAACGGTGAGAAGGAAAAAATTCGCTCCCAGCAAGAAGCCGAGGAAAAAGACTTGGGCAACACATCCAGCATAGGAAATGGACCTGGTCTTCAAGAGGAAGTTGGCCATGGATTTGGGGACAATGACAGAGATGGAGCCGAGGTCTACGATGGACAGATTCCTGAGGAAGAAGTACATGGGGGTGTGAAGGTGGTGGTTGAAGCTCTCCATCAGGGCGCAGGTAATCACTAGAAACACCACATAAGTGCCAAAATTCGCAGCTCCCAACTTCAAGAATCCCAGAGAAGGAACTCGTCCACAGTGGTCGTGTGACATTTTCCAGTAACTTTCAGGAATTGTGCGAGGAGGACAAGACAAGGGCAGGATAGATCAGTAAAGTAACTCTCTTTCTGAAATCCACCTTAATTTTCTTGACAATACTTTAGCTTGTGAAGATGGTTAGTAATACGGAATGAAATGGGGAAAACAGACCCACGACAATCCAATGAATTACCCTGATTTACTGGAGTGAGAGAATAATGCAATCATCTCATAGGACTCATGGAGTTAACTTGATTTACATCCAGGGTGATGGAGCAGGAGAATAGGAACAATTGTTGAGGTATCTGTAATACTTCTGCCACCAGAGGGTGGCGAATCTCTGATAACGTGTATAAATTTATCATCTGTTTACACGAGGGGAATTGAGGGTCTGGTTGCCAGATCTGCTGTCAGGGCACTGTGCACAATGTGGGGTAATTCACTGCATGCATGGAATTATCCACTTATACTGCTCTAAAAAAGCAGCATTTGACAGAGGTGACCGAACCCTGTCACAATTACGGTGAAAT
The DNA here is from genome assembly GCF_003597395.2 of Chelonoidis abingdonii. Taxonomy (NCBI): domain Eukaryota; kingdom Metazoa; phylum Chordata; order Testudines; family Testudinidae; genus Chelonoidis; species Chelonoidis abingdonii. The sequence continues at coordinate 18,886,980 of NC_133793.1, read as the reverse complement.
CGAGTCAGGAATACAGACTGTACCCTGACACCATCCCTGTTCTAGCAGGGTGTTGCATTCTACAAGAGCACGACATTCGCGTTCCCTCCTGTTTCTATCACTTTAACTAAACTCTTCCAAGCTTGGAAGAGAACCCAGAGTCTGACTCCAATTTGCCCATCTGCTCTAACAGAAATACAAGCTAGAGATCTGGCTCTACTCATTGGACTCAACTCCCCTCCAGAGCGGACCAAGTGAGGTGTCTCGACTCCTGTCCTCCTCTAACCATACATAGACTGCATCTCAGCTTCTGTCCCAGTGACTCCCACGCCATCAGGAATGATGCTGCGAGTGAAATGGAGAGCCATTGGGCCACAAACGTGCATTAAGTGATTCCCTGCGTGGTAGTTGGGGCACTCACCTGGTGTCTGGAAGAGACAAATCCAAGTTCTGACTCCAATGACTATCTAATTATTGATACAAAGTGTAACAGCTCCAACAGGAGAGACAGAGACATTCTCATTTCAGACCAACTCATAGCCGAACAGCTCAGACACTCTCCTGTAAAGTGGGAATTCAAACCCCTTCTCATCGTCATTCAGAGGGAGGAATTGAACCTGAATCTGTCACAGGCCAGCCGAGTGCCCTAACCACTCAGCTTCAAGTTATGAGGGATGCCTGTCCCACACTCCTTATTAGAGACAGAAATTGAACCCCCACTTCTGGCTCCTCTCCTCTCCACCCTGGACTGAATTTCCTCTCAGAGCCACACATAAAACTCAGGAGGCCTGGCTCTCAGTCCCTGCTAGTCTTACCCACTAGACCCCACTCCTTTCCCAGAGCTGGAGATAGAACCAGGAGTCCTGGCTCCTAGTCCACATCACTCTAACCCACTAGACTCAATTGCCCTTGTAATAATCTAATAGACAGAAGTAACCATAAACACAGAGATAGAGAAAGAGCGTGAGAACTAGATACAAACTAGGTGAAGGGGGGAGATGTAATAAACTAACAGCAAGATACAAATAAGAAAAACACAGATACTGAGAGTGAGAGAAAGAGAGAGAACTAAGATAAACTAAGAGGTAAATAGAGAAAAACAAACTTACAGAGAGAGAAATACAAATAGATAGACAGCAATAACAACAAGCTCATGTATACAGAGAGAAAAGTAACAACGAGCTGAAAGTTTTTGTCACAATTTTTGGACAATTTTAATGTAAACTCCTCAATCCATTCTAAAAAAAAAATATGTGTCAATTTGATTAATCCCCCCATTCTCCATAGGAGGAAACTGAGGCACAGATAGTCTGCCCTCTCTTTCCTAAGGTAACTGCTTTGGTCTGTCTCAGTTTCCCATGCCCAAATTAAGCTAAGACTGAAACTCTGAAAAAAATATCTTTCACTTACGATTTCATCCTGAAAGTGACACTTTGTAACTCCCAAATATATTTCATTGCAACAGCAAACGTGTGGCGCCTGTCTGTGTGGAATCCTCCCAGATCGAGACGGCTTTTCTCCTCCAGCTACAGACTGCAATTGGCTATCCCTCTCTTTCTACCCCTGACACACACCTGTATCAAACAATCTCTCTGTCTAATGCCCCTATCACTGTACTATGAGAGGTTGTTCCCCCTTCACACTGAGGCTGAGCTGCTGGAAATACACTGAGATCTGTGCTTTCTGCGGATGAGCTGTATGTCAAAAACGCGGTGATGCAGGAAGGTGATTTATCCATGTCTGTTTTCTAAGGGCTTGTGGGACTCACTCCCTGGTGCCCTCAACAGCTCAGCGGCAACAGTTCATTTCTCTTGTCCTCTACTTCCCTGAAGATTTTCCAGAAACTAAAATAATCACAATTACAACGAGGCAGAAGGGTCTAGAGGAAGGTAGTGAGGCAAACACTGGGGTGCCCATTTCCAGATCAGCCACCATATAGTATTTCCCATCAATGTGAGTACATATGTCACTAAAAAAAAACCCATAAAGAATAAAACCCGCAGCTCTCAGAGGTCAGAAAACCTTTGGAAAATGAAGTTCAAATCTCAGTCTGGTTTGTTTCATTAGTTCCTTCAGTGTAATTCATTTGTATAGAAAACAAACAGATAATTGCTTATCAGCTAAGCAAAATTACTCAGGGCCAGATCCCCAGTTGATATACATTGGCATAGCTGGAGCCAGTGGGCCAGATCCCTAACTGAGATATAGCAGTACAGCTCCACTAAAGTCAAGGGGGCCAGGTTCCCAGCTAGTGTAAATTGATGGAGCTATACTGAAGTCAATGAAGGCAGGTCCCTAGCTGGTGTAAATCAGTGTAGCTCCACAGAAGTCAATGGGCCAGATCCCCAGCTGGTGTAAATTGGTACAGATACATCTAAGTCAATAAACTAGATCCCCAGAGGGTGTAAGTTGTTATAACTCCATTGACTCCAGTTGAGCTCTGCCAGTCTCCACCAGCTGAGGAACTATCTCCCTATAACACACTGGCTAAGTGAATCGTGACCTGTAGTGACTGTTCCACACAGATGACACAAGCCTTCTATCACTAGCAATGAGTGAACTACTTCATTAGCTCATGCAGCTGTGGCTTGCCCTTTTGGGCCCTACTCCCAAGCTCATTGAAGTCAATGAGAGTGGGTTCTGAAGGTCCACGTTTCCAAAATTCTGAGCAAGGTGCTGGGCAGCAAAGTACAATCTTTTCTCTGTTTTCGGGAGTCATGTATTTACGCTCAGAAGAGGTATGGTTGATACAGAGATTGTCACCAGCACTGTGCCCAAATCAGAGCTCCGCTTCATGCAACCAGTCATGCACAGGCAATTTTAAAGGGCCAAGTTTAGCCAGAAAGAGGTCACTATGACAGGATACACCTGTGGGAAGTTAGATGCTCTTGTCAGGCAGAAGACAGAAGGTGAAAGTTTAGTCTGGGAGTTTCAGAGACTTACGGTCCTTAGGCACCACACTTGACATCCAGTGGGAGTCAGAAGTCTTTGGATCTAAATGGATTAAGCTAATTTGAAATAAAACACTCTTATTCTGGAATAAGAGCATCCACACAGGGAGTTAATCAGGAATAGCTGTTCTAGAATAACTTCCCACCTAAGCATGCCCTTATTCCTTTCAGCCCATGTTTGAAAGTCCCTGATTTAGAGCTTATTGTAACGTAAATTTTACTTATTTCTTTGAAGTTCTGAAAATTGATACTTAAAACTTCTGCCAGCTAAGGAAGCTGAATTTTATTCTGTCTCTCTGTGCCAAGGGAGAATGCGGAATAAAAGCAAACGCTGCAGGGACTAGGAGCTGAATTCTCACACGGGTGACTAGTCCCGTATCTGCCACTTTGGAATAAATGAATGTTTCCTTTCTGACCATCCTGCAAGTGAGACAGACAGAACTGGGAGGGTCTGTGAGGAAGATGGAAACCTGGGGTGAGATATTCAAAGCTTAAGGAATTTGGATGCCCATTTTCCACTGGAATACAGTGTGTGGTTTGGCCCCTAAACCCTTTCTAGAATAAAATTATCAGGGCATCCTAGACCTTTTTGTGATTCTACTATAAATCTCAAGGGAGCAGCTTGTGCATGAGAAATCCTAATTTTCAGAATAAAAAAAAGTTAAAATGCCATAAGAATGAAAATCCTTTTTGGCTGCTAAAGCAACTTTTATCTCAGGATCGGAAAGAACTTTACAGACACTATTTAAACTTCACCACACTTTAGCTGCACCTTGATGGTCTCCTTCTCAAGTACTTACCCAGCCTGACCCTGTTTAGTGATCTGTCTCATGGGATTACTATAAATATTATTGTAAGCAAAGTCAGGATGAGCTCTACCCTGACATCTGGTGGTGAATTATGGCAAGTGTGGAAAAGAACTTAGGAGGGTGATCTTGTTTGCATAGGCACACCTACTCCACCTAGCATGAGCCCACGGCAGCCCAAAATGGTCACTTAGACAGCTGTGAGATCCCTAATTTCTCAGTTATTAGTGTAGGAGGAATAAAGTGTTGCTACCCCGATTATGTGACTGAAGGACTATGAGACTGTTTTATGACAGAGATTCTCACCATCAACTATGTAGCACTCACTAGACAAGGGATAGGGGTTCCAAAACCCTGTGAATTGAGAGAGGTAGGGGATAGGTGAGAGCCTGGCACATGACTTGCACTCCCTTCTTTCTTTGCACTGTTGAATAGCTAGAAACTGCTGAGCTGAATTCACTTTGGGCCAATGGTGCACCAGCACTGGGGCTCCACTACTACAAGCTGAAATTGCTAAGAGCTGAAGCCCCTAGAAGAGCTAAAACTACTGAGCTGAGTTCTGTGTTAACTAGTGGGGGAGCCTGAAGATATATTGCTAAGCTGCTGGCAGAGAAGTTTGCAGGATGGTTGGAGTGGCAAGGACAGTGGAGAGGAGCAGCTTGTGGGACAGTTGGAGCAGCCCATGGAACAGTGAGTGGAGCAGAGTGGAGCAGTTTGCGGGGACTGCTGGAGGAGAGGAGTGGAGCAGAGTGGCTGGTGGAGCAGAGCTGTTTGTGGTGAAGGCTGCAGCAGACCTCCACAGAGAGGTGGGGCAGTTGGCCTAGGCCCACGTAAGGTGCCCCTTAACACCCTGTGTTCCCCTCCCCCAAATTCCACCCAGGCTGGGACAGGTAAAACTGTGCAGATGAACTGTTGAACTCTGGGGCGGCACTGACCAAGGACAGAGATTTTTGGGTTGTTGGACTTTGGGGTGATTTGGACTTAAGATCCTGAGGGGAAAAGGACACTGCCAAACTTACTTGCAGATGGGTCTTTTGCTCATGGTTTGTGTTATGAATTCTGTTTGTGGTGTTTCCCCAACGTAATGCCGCACTGTTTCCCTCCTTTATTAAAAGGATTTTGCTACACTCCCACTCCGTGCTAGAGGCGCCCGGGGGGTGGTGGTAAGTAATTGTCCCAGGTCACTGGGTGGAGGCTCGAGCCAGTTTTGCATTGTGCTATTGAAACGGAACCCCTGGATACTGAACCTGGCCCTTGTTTCTGCCAAATCAGGGGGTAGAAAGGTTACATTATTATTCCCTGGAGAGCCATAAATATTATCATCTCCATTTTATACAGGGACAAGCTCAGAAACAAAGAGGTGGAATGACTTCCCAACAAGGTCACAGCATGACTAGGAATATCAGCATAGCTATTCGAGAGACATTTATTCCATTTGTATTCCAGTCCTAGGCTTCCAAGGGGGGTATCCTGGAGAACCTGGAAAACAAAACAAAATAAAAGAATTACAGTGAACTCTCACTAAGCATCTCTTTCTTCATAGTGATCCTTTGAGATATCTCTCTAAGCAAGAATGATCTGGGTCAGTTCTTGAATGTAGGATCCTCAGAGAACAACTCAAGGGCTGGAGACAACAACGTGGATTACAGTGTCCCCTTGGAGACAGTGCTTACCACAGTACCCCAGCATATGTCTTGGGGACAATGTATTGGAGGGACCGTGGCTGGGGCTCAGCCGGGAGGACTCTCCCCACACAGTCAAGAAAATGCGTAATAAAGCGACACTGCAAGGGGACTAGGAGCTAATTCTCACATGGTAATAGTTCATTCAGCCCTTTGGAATAAATGAATGTTTCCCTTTCTGACCATCCTGCAAGTGAGACAGACAGAACTAGGAGGGTCTGTGGAGCAGATGGGAAACCTGGGCGTGAGATTTTCAAGCTACCCTAAGGAATTTGGATTGCCCATTTTCCATCTGGAATACATGTGTAAGTTGGCCCTAAACCCTTTCTATTCTAGAATAAAATTATCAGGACATCCTAGACTTTTTTGTGATTCTACATAAATCCAAGGAGCAGCTTGTGCATGAACCTAATTTTTTCAGAATAAAAAAATTAGATGTCAATAAGAACGAAATCTTTTTGCTTGTTAAAGCAACTTTTTATCCGGTAGAAAGAACTTTATGAAAGGACCTTTTAAAACTTCATGACCCCTTAGCTGTAAACCTTGATGGTATCTCTTCCCAAGTACTTCCAGCTGATCGTTCAAGTGATCTGTCTCATCGGATCATTTAAATATTATTTCCTGGAAGAGCCATAAATATTATCATCTCAATTTCTATAACAGGACAAGCTCAGAAACAAGAGGCGAAATGCACTTCCACTCCAAGTCAACACATTACTGAGAGGATCAGCATAGCTATTTTGGAGACAGTTTATCCCATTTGTATTCCATCTGGGCTTCCAAGGGGGTATCCTGGAGAACCTGGAAAAACAAAACAAAATAAAAAGAATTACAGTGAACTCTCACTAAGGCATCTCTTTCTTCAAGTGATCCTTGAATATCTCTCTAAGCAAGAATGATCTGGTCAGTTCTTGAATGAAGGATCCTCAGAGAACAACCAGCTGGAACGAACAATGTGATTTACACTGTCCCTTGGAGAAGTGCTATACAGTGCCCCAGCATATGTCTTGGGGACAACTGTGTTGGAGGGACCGTGGCTGGGGCTCACCGGGAGAACTCTTCCCACAACAGTCAGTTGACCCCAATGTCCTGTGAGACACTAGGAGACCTGTGCTGCAGAGAGAGGGGACTCAGTAGGGGGCCTTGTCCCTCTCGTCAAGGAACCCCAATGCCCAGTGAAAATGTTAGGGGCTTGTCTTGCAGGGGTTGATGATGGGTCCTGAAATGGGTGAGGATACTTATTGGCACTGCTAAGCAATGCCTTTGCCTCTCCCCATGCTATGCAGAAACTGCTATGTATTTTGCCTAGTTCAATGGAATATGTTTCAAAGCAGAGGAATCATACCCCTTGCTCATAGCGTAGAACTATGTTAAGTAAGCTGCTCTTTCCTGTGAGAAAGGTATATAGCTAGGGGACCCTATCTAGATAGATCTTAGATATGAATGAAACAAATGATGAACCTTTGATTTGAAATTTAAATAGTGTTAAAAGAAACAAAGACTCTGAAAGCTTAAGAAATGCACATTCAGAAGAGAATAGGGATATGACTTTTGATTGGGAAAAAAATAATCTTGATGCTACAAACCAGATTAAAGGTCCATTACAGACATGAGAGGGTCGCAGAGCACTTTCCATGGCAGAAGGGTGGGAGGTGGGTGGTTCGTTAATAAGTGTACGTGAATGTGCTTTGAGATCTCACATGGAAGGGACTTAGAGAAAAGCAAAAGTGTAATCATTAGTAGTAATGGGAAACTGTCCATGAATTTTAGTCCCAGGTTCTAGGTTCTGTAAGAATAAAAAATATGGTTGTTTCACACAATCTGCCACAAATCCAATAGAAATTCTTCTCTTTAGTGCTGAACCCTATACCCACCAGCCCCATGCATCCATGGCCTGAGTCAGAGGGAAATGAAGCACTAACCAGGCTGGTATCTCCTTGCTCAGGTGAGAAAAGGGTGGGTGTCTCATCTGCTGTTATGCAGAAATACTCGGATGGCCACCCAAAAGACAAGAGAATGGGACTTACTCATCATTTTATGGAGACAGGGTTGCTTCTCCCAGCTGGATCACTTGTCTATTTTGATTCTCCATCTTCCCAGGTTCATGCTTCTGACTTTGCATTGCTTTCTGTTTTGTTTCACCTGGGCACCTTCATGTGGATTGGGGATGTCATCATGGTCTGCTCCACCTCGCATGGCACTGATTCTGCCATTTCCTCATGCCCGGAGCGTGGGTAGCCTGAGAGCAACAGCTCTCATTTTGAAATGTAGGGTGTTCAGAGGCTTAGGAGCGGGCAGGTGTTCTGGAACAGAGGCTAGCGTTGCCCAGCAGAGCAAAACACCCTACTGAACCAGAAAGAAGGAATGTGGGGAAGTGAATTCCAACATGTTGGCACTAAACTAGCTTCACTACTGTCCAGCACCACTTCTCCCACCACTCCAGGAAACACCGACTGTGGCGATAACTTACATAGTCACGACTCTGTGGCAACAAATAGGGATAAATAAGGATCTGGTGATGGCAGTCATTGTTGTTTCAGTGATGTCTTTAATGAAGGATTTAATACTGAAGCCATGAGGGACCTGTCAGCCAATTACTAGATATCTGACTACCAATTAACTGAACATCCCAGGTCCAGCCTGGTAGAAACCTTTTACCTTTACCTGATGACTCCTTAATTCCTATCTGTTTTTAATGTTGCTAAGCAGCTGTTTTTATCAATCCTAAGTCTCAAGTGGTTGATATGAAACCCAGTGTAACACAGCACTCTGAGTGTGAACCTCCCTTACATCCATGGTCCATGAGAGATGAAGATAGGATCGATAGGGAACCATTCTCAGACCTTCCACTTTGGGCTTGAGAATCGCAGAGGAGTTTTCATGCAAATGGGTTATTATTTTGTTTTGGGAATTACCTCATGACATGAAATGGGAAAATGAAAAATTAGCGGGCCAACTGGCAAGCCTGTTTACTTTACTGTGCCAGCAGCAGTTGGAGATCAAGAGAAGATGATGATAATGATGGGAGCAAGGAAGACACAGCGAAGCCACAAGATCCCAAGCCAAAAACTCATTTCGAACTGTGTAGTAAGAGGGAGAGAACTTCTAGTGAAGTATCAAGTACACAGGATTTGGTTTGGACACTACGGAAGAGGACAAAACATCCTCTCCAAGCAATATCTGGATCCTTTATCAATATTTCCTTTGGGCCGTCTTCTTAATCAGAGTCTGGTGTATGGACTTCCTGTGATATGGATGTCTCTGTAGTGGTGTTCTGTATCTCGTGGCTATGAGGACCCTTCTGTTCTGTGGGAGGGGGAAGTTTGGGGATATGTTAATCTTGGGTATGTATTGAGGGGCATTCAAAGTGACGGAGAATCCACCTTCAACCTCGACATTGACAACCTCAACTCCTGGGGGACAGATTTCACCGCCCGCTCACATCTCCTCAATACTTACAGGGCCATATTCCAGCACTTGGATGTGTTGTATTGTGGGAATGGAGCATAGACAAGTTTGGAAGGTAACCCAAATGTCCACAGTGCTTACACCCACAGCTGTGCTCTGACATAGCTGCTCAAAATTGGAGGAAAAACATGATCATTAAGCGCAATCACACTGGATGAATGACAATCAATGAGTTCCAAGGACACAGAAAGGAGAGAACACGCTACTATATTCACCATATTAATGGGGGATTGACATTACAGTGTGGGCTGGGGAAAGGGGCCTAAAAAGAGGAGGAGCAGAGAAAGGTAAATAATAATAAGATGATATAGGGGGCAATGGTCAGAAAATCAAGATTATATTTTCTCTTTCTCATATAATTCTTTTAATATATACAGAAGAACCCTGATAGACTTTATAGGAAAGGACAATAATTAAGACCTGGTAGAGATAAGGAGGGACGCAAACTTCTCTACAGAATCTGGAAATAAGTTAATATCCTGTTTCTTCAGAGGGAGAGGACTGCCCAACCCCCAACCAAGACTGAGAACATAATCAACGAAACTCGATCTCTATTATCAATGACTGTCTTATACTGTGCCTCTGGCAATGCATGGCGTAAGAAAATCCTGGCCCTATTTAATCAAAGGGAATTTTTATTCCAACGGCCAGGATTTCACCCTATGTCTAGTGGTCCAGCAGGACCTCGGGAGCTGGGAACTAGCAAACAGGCACTTTGCACCTTCATACCAAGAATTGAAAACTATAAACAACTAATAAGTTGAATATATATAAATCCCTCTCTGTGCCATTGGATGAGAGCAGGAGGCTTTGACACCCACCCAAATGAATTTTAAATAGGGGTCCTCATGCGATCAGCTGTTGATAAATACTTCAGAAATTTTGATGACTACAGTTATTTTCTGTTGAAAGAAAGTATCTAGAGCTACCTGGATTTTACATCCAACTAAGCATCTGGTCAAGTTTTCAATTGATGTCTTTTTGTAAGACAATCCTCCATCTAGCACCCACCATCTATATCATTGCCATCCATAGTATTTTACAATGGAAATTTTCCATGGGAAAATGCATTTTGTTGAAACTAATACTTCCTGGCAGGAGATATGAAAATTGACTTATATTTAATTTCCAGTTTTCATGACAAAAAATTTTTTTGATAATGTTGAAAAAGTTTTATTCTAATATTTTGGACAGAACATTTTGATCCTTTTACATTTAAAAACTTTTTGTTTCAAAAATTCTCTTTAAGTAGCACAACACACAACACATATATGTGGATATATTGTGTGGTATATATTGTGTGCGTATATATAATATATAGTGTGGTGTATGTGTGTGTGGTGTCAAAATCAAAACAAAATTTATTTTATTAATTGATTGATCCCACATTTTTTTCGAAAATATTTTCTTCAGCAGGAAATTGGTGTAGTGTTTGTTTCCATTATTAGAACAAAGCAAGTTTTGAAATCACTTGAATTTCCTCAAATGGAATTACTTTGGTTCCCCGCAGCTTTAATTCATCAATCCCACAAACCATTATTCCTACGCTGTCAGCCTCATTCTTCCTCCAGGTTTAACTTAAGAAAGTCCCTTTCTCTGGAATATACTACATGCCTGTTACCGTGTCCCGCACTCCCCACCTCTGCCCCATTGCCTCACCTGATGCTGTTCCACCAGCTAAGTGAACTGAAAAGTCATACACTACATGACTGAAAAGGAAGATTTACAGCAGGCCAAATTAACAGAAGGGAAAATGGAGACTCACATCTGTCAATTGTTTACCCGGATGGGTTGACTACTCTTCTAACGAATGATAACTCTAATGTGATTGTCTGTATCCCGTACGAATGCATGTGTAGGTTCCAGCATCTGCCATACTCAATGCAGGCACTGAATAATGAGTGGTGACGAATGGAGATGATAGGCCCATTCTGGAGTCTGTCTCCCACG
>NC_133793.1:18866758-18876119 GCF_003597395.2 Chelonoidis abingdonii | reverse complement strand
GTGCTGACCCCAAGTCCCGTGAGACACTAGGATAGCTGTGCTGCAGAGAGAGGGGGACTCAGTAAGGCGGGCATGTCCTCTCGTCAAGAGCGACCCCAATGCCCAGTGCAATGTTAGGGGCTTGTCTTGCAGGGGTTTTGATGGGGTCCTGAAAATGGGTGAGGTACCTATTTGCACTGCTGACCATGCCTCATGCCTCTACCATGCTACTGCAAACAGACTGCTATGTAATTTTGCACTAGTTCAATGGTAAATGTATTTCAAAGCAGAGGAATCATAACCCTCTGCTCATAGCGTAGACATATGTTAAAGTAACAGCTGCTCTTTTCCTGTGAGAAAGGGTAATATAGCTTAGGGTGACCCTATCTAGATAGATCTAAAATAGATGAGAAACAAATGATGAATCCTTGATTGAATTAAATAGTGTTAAAGAAACAAAGCCTCTGAAAGCTTAATGTGAAATGCACATTCAGAGAGAATAGGGGATTATTCTTGAATTGGGAAAAAAATAATCTTGATGCTACAAACCAGATTAAAGGTCCCATTGCAGACATGAGAAGGTCCCAGAGCACTTTCCATGGCAGAAGGGTGGGAGGTGGGTGGTTGTTAATCACAGGTACGTGAAGTGCTTTGAGATCTCCACATGGAAGGGACTTTAGAGAAGCGCAAAAGTGTAATCATTTTAGTATAATGGGAAACTGTCATGAATTTTAGTCCCAGGTTCTAGGTTCTGTAAGAATAAAAATACTGGTTGTTTCACACAATCTGCCACAAATCCAAAAAATTCTTCTCTTTAGTGCGAACCTAACCCACCCAGCCCCATGCATCCATTGCCTGTGTCAGAGGAAATGAACTAACCAGGCTGGTATCTCCTTGCGAGTCTAGTCTCCACCTTTCCCTATGATCTCTCATTGCAGACACTGTCTCCCTCGGGAGCAGAACATGTCAGAGTGACAGCTTCTCCAGCTATGTAGACAGGATACTCAGGGGTCATGGTGAGAGAGGGGGGTGCTAGGGGGTGTAGAACACACAAAGAGGGGAAATGCTCATTACTTGCCCACGGATGGGGTAGGGGGTGGTGAGGACTTTTTTTTTCAAGTGGAGTCACGCTTGCTGACTGAATAGAAGGGAATATCAGGGAATGTGTCCATGATCCATGGAAACAAACTTTTTTCAATCTCACTGCCTAGTGCTGTAGCCCAAACTGCCATGCAATCCAATATAAACTCATATAACTGGTCAGAATTTTTTTCCCAAGGGAAATTTTCCATTTTTCAGTGAAAAATCAAGAACTGAACATTTCGGGGCTGAGGGGAGGGTGTGGAGGGGGGGGACGTGAAAGTGTTTGGCCAGTAAATACATAAAAATCTGAAAACTGAAAAATTGTCATTTGGAAGTGCCACCATGGTGTATCATGGGAGTTGTAGTTCAACTGCTTCATGTTCCCATTCTCCTCTTTCTGTCTTGCACCCTAGCCACACTATATCTCCATGATACACCCTGGTCTCCCCTCTTGCTGACCTTCTGTGTTGCAACAGGGAACTCCCTGGGTGGTGATGTATTACGGAAGATGGAGAGCTCAGCTCCCAAAGGAGAACGGCGACATTAGTCATCTGAACTACAACTCCCATAAGGCACCCTGGCGGCATTTCAGAATTGATATTTTAACTGTATATTTTGTTTTCGGACTAAAAATGATTTCAGCTTAATACAAAGATATTGAAAACACCTATTCCTCTAATTACTGTAATTCCTGTAATTACTAAACTGAGTGTTTGTTTTTCTAGATCAAAGTTTCAAAATGTTTAATTACAACACTAACAGAAGACAGTTGGGTTGAGATAATAAAATAAAATATTATAAGATGCTTCAATCTGTAATAAGGAGAAGCTGCCTGTAATGATTTTAAAAATAACATATCTCAACTATTATATTATGTCATAATATGATGTATCATGTCATATTACCCTATGCCCAACATGATATAGCATGCCATGTACTACTATGACTGACATTTCATGAAAGGATGAAAAAGATAACAAAATAAATAAAAAAATAAAATAAAATTTTCATTTCCAAACAACACTTTGAAAGTTTCAAAAACAAATTTTCTCTCCATTTCGTGGGCAATTATGAAAAAAATTGTTTTGATTTGGAATTAAAAACAAAATTCAAACGTCAAAATTTCTCATGAAACAGAACTTCCATTTTTTCACTAGTTCACCTTACAGAGCACTAAATTAAATGTATTGGCTCTGGTAAGAGACCTGGGCTTTATCGTGGACAACTCAGTGAAGACAACTGCTCAATGTGCAGCTGCAGTGAGAAGAGGAAAACAAGATGTTTGGATGGCGGATGCACATCGGTAGAGTAATACAGAGGATATTTTACTGCCTTTATGGAATCATCGTGGCAGACTCTCATCAGCGAGCATACTCTGTGTATGTGGTTTGCCATAGCATCTCTGAAGGAGTAATGCAGACACAGAGGAACTTCTAGGGAAAGGTGAATTGATGGAGAATCGAGAACTTGGAATATCTCTCACATCGAGATTGAAAGAATGTGTCATTGTTACGCATCTAGAACAAGAGAGCAGTGGTAGATCAGGAGCTTCTGTTTCTGCTTAACTAAAGAGCAAAAGGGCATTCAATGAAATTAAACAATGGCAAATCCAAAACTAGTGAAAGAAAATGCTGTGTTTCACCCAGTGGGTGAATAGACTGTGAAACTCATTGCCACAGGCCATTGTTCAGGCCAAAATTTAGCAAAATTAAAAAGAGACTGGGCATTTATTTGGATATCAAGAATACCCAGAGTGATCAATCGATGATAAGAAAACTTCTGGAAGAGATATTAATCCTCAGTCTTCAGGGTTTAAGCCAACCCCTAACTATTAGAGACCAGAATGAGACCTAATGTGGGGGACAGATTATCTCATATTTGCTACTGCTGACCACTGTTGGAGACAAGATATTGGTTATATGGATTTCAGGTCTCATATAGTCTGGCAATTCCTGTGTTCCTAAGACTCATAGATTCATAGACTCTAATGTCAGAAGGGACCATCATGATTATCTAGTCTGACCTCCTGCACATTGCAGGCCACAGAACCTCACTCACCTACTCCTGTAATAGACCCATAAACTCTGATTGAGTTACTGAAATCCTGAACTAATGATTTAAAGACTTCAAGTTACAGAGAATCTGCCATTTACACTAGTTTAAACTACAAATGACCCATGCTCCATGATGCAGAGGAAGTGAAAAAAAACCCAGCATCTTGCCAATCTGACCTGAGGAAATTCTTCCTGACTCCAAATATGGTAATCAGTTAACCCTGAGCATGTGGGCAAGACCCATCAGCCAGACACCTGGGAAAGAATTATCTGTAGTAACTCAGAGCCCTCACCATCTAGTGTCCCATCACCGGCCATTGAGGATATTTGCTGCTAGCAGTTGCAGATCAGATACATACCATTGTGCATAGAGTTCTCTCTTTCCTAGTGTAGACTTACCACAGATAGATATGGAGACAGAGGCACTCTCTGAGGATGGGATTTCCCACCTGGAGCGGCGTACCCAATACTTGCAGATGTACGAACCTGAGTCCTTCAGGCTGACCTTGTGTACCTGGTAATTCCAAGTGTCCTGCTGTGGGTATTTTACTGAGGCCACTTCTGACTTCCCCTTGAAGAACTGGAATCTGATTAGTGGGTACTTTGCACACACTGAGCATCTGAGACTAATGGAGTCCCCAGTGAGGTAAATGGAATATTGAGGGAACACAATGAGCTTTGGGACTGGAATATAGCAATGCCCCAAAACAAATGGGAATTTAAAAGAAGACCAAAAAATTAGGAATAGAGCTGGTTGGATTTTTGGCAAAATTAAAAAAAATGGACTGGGATTTTCAGAATGAAACAAATGAAAATTTCCATTGAGTTTCAAGGTTAAATTTCTTTTTATTTGGCTGTTGAAAACTGATTTTTTTTTTCAATTTTAAAATTTGGGATTTTTATTTATTTTTGCCTTTTCCTCCATGAATGAATCATGTCTAGTTGGGGAGAAGTTTGTTCCTCACTTATTTCTTTTACTTTTCATTTCCTTTTTTCTACTCTATACGTTTAGAAACACTTCCACCACTTTAGAAAAGTGCAGAGTAGCAAATAGAAAAATCAAAATCTGTATCTCTGACACTCACTTGTTTTTCCAAAGTTGGAGAAGTTCTGAAATGCTTCAGAGGTGGAGGAAAAATAAAAATAAAAATAAAAATAAAAATAAACAAACCCATGACCCTGGACATTATTCATTTTAGTGCACTAAGTGGAAAAAGGGAAAAGAGAGGGAATGAACAGAAAAGGCACAAATGAAAAATATGTGAAATTTTGAAATTTTTTCAAAACAAAAATGATGAACATTTTTAAAAAAATGTTTTTTTTCTATTTCAAACAATGAGCAATTGAAATAAATTTTAAATTTCAGAATTGTTCATTCAATTGTTTGCCCATTTTCCAGTCAGCGCTACTCTGGAGTATGGTAGATACTAATTTTATTTGTTTATTATTTATACTGTGGTAGCACCTAAGTGCTCCAGGCACAGACCAGAACCCCACAGTGCTAGGTGCTGTACAAACACAGAACAAATGAGATGGTTCCTGCCCCAAACAATCTAATTATAAGACAAAGAAACAACAGGTGAATATGGAAAGACAGAGAAATAGCTCACAGGTGGATCCCTAGGGCTCAGTCCGACTCTCTCTGGATCTTCCTGTGATGGTACCTCCCATAAGGCTTTATGGAAATATGCTTATGAATGTATATACATAACTTAACTAGAATCTGTTTTATGCTACATATGCCATGTAACATATATCTATAAAGATTATAATCCACTGAATGTATTAATCCTATTTGTATGCATGTATCACTTTTATATTCAGAGTTATGAATATTGGCTGTGTATTGGCTTGATTTCTAGGTAACCTTAGTAGAGCATTTGGTCAGTTTCTGGAGAAAGGGATGTTGAAATTAAGTACCTAAAAAAAAAAAACACATAAAGGACAATGAATTTTGGAATTCTGCAATCCACATAAGAAGTCTACTTGAGGACATTCAAGGTAGCATGTGACCCATGGCTGTTATCTGGTAAGAAACTGTGAGTCATGCATGGATATGTGACTTGCCCAAGTGGCTCCAGAACTCCATCTTGGAGCTGGACTTTGCATAGGAAAGAGGAGGGGTTTCCACCCACAAGAGAAAGTCCATTTAAGCCGATGGGAGCAGGGCCAGCTCTACAGTTTTCACCACCCCCCAAGCAGAGCGCCGAATTGCCGCTGCGCGGGCGGCGGGGGCAGTCTGTATGCCCTTAGGGCGACAGGCGCGTTCCACGGCGGTGGCAATTTGACAGCAGCTTCTATGTTTAGCTGAAACTGCCCCAGACAGCTAAACATACAGGATACCCACAGAATTGCCCTCACCGTGGAAATACACCTGCCGCCCTAATGGGCGCACGGACTGCCCCCGCTGTCCGCGGAGGCATTTCGATGCACTGCTTGGGGCAAAACAACAGGGACTGCTGCCCTTGCAGAATGCCGCCCCAAGCACCAGCTTGAAATGCCGGTGCCTGGAGATGGCCCTAGATGGAGACCCCTCCATTTTGTCTTCAGCTGGCTAAAGAGAAAGCCTAAAGATACCTGAAAGAAACTGGAACAACAGACAGTAACTACAAGGGGGTGTGAGTGATTGCTGGACCTGGACTAGAAGAAGATTAGTATGTAAAAGAAAGCTTACTGGAACTGGTGAGATTTTATCTGTACTCAATGGTTTCAGTAATATTAGGCATAGATTTGCGTGGTTTATTTTTTTCACTTGGTAATTCACTTTGTTCTCTCTGTTACTACTTGAAACCACTTAAATCCCACTTTCTGTATTTAATAAAATCACTTTTTACTTATTAATTAACCCAGCATATGTATTAATACCTGGTGGGGGGCAAACAGCTGTGCATATCTTTCTATCAGTGTCATAGAGGTTGAACAATTTATAAGTTTACCCTGTATAAGCTTTTTACAGGGTAAAATGGATTTATTGGGTTTAGACCCCACTAGGAGTTGGGCATCTGAGTGTTAAAGACAAGTACACTTTCTGTAAGCTGTTTTCAGTTAAGTCTGCAGCTTTGGGGCACTTGGATCAGACCCAGGGCCTGTGTTGGAGCAGACGGGTGTGTCTGGCTCAGCAAGACAGGGTGCTGGATTCCCAGGCTGGCAGAGGCAAAGCAGGGGCAGAAGTAGACTTGACAGAGCACCTGGCAGTTCCTAAGGGGGTTTCTGTGATCCAACCTGTCACACTTCCCATGTAGGAAATTTCATGGCTGCTTCCAAAAGGCTGTTCCATTTTACTGGGTAACTCTCAATTTCACATCAGCCTCAGAGTCTGTGGTGAGTTACAGCTCCAGAGAGTTTGGAAACAGAGAAGGTAGAACTAGTTGGAACACAGCAAACCATGTTCTAGTAGGGGACAAAGGAGAAGTGATTTTATTTACTTTTTGCTGTTTATACCCTGGATCTCCCCATTCTTCATTCAAGGCATGTATCCCCTTCAACACTGCATCTTAATTCGCCTGAAGAGTTTAACTGTTAGGTCTTAACAGAAGATAGTTGTGAGTGGAGAATTATTCACATAAACCACATTTTCTCTGCTACTGTGGATCTATTTATAACCTATATTTTAAGCTACTGCTGAAAGGCACCAGCTCAGCTGCCTCTCAAGCCCTTCCAGTGGGTGATGGGGACTCAGTCCTCTTGGACCATTGCATTCTCATTGCCTTTACTGAGGCTGCGAAACATAGGGTCTCTTGGTGCTGGTTTGTGTGGTGTGAGCATCTGTTCTGCTGGGAATGAAGCTGAAAACTCACCCAGTCATTTCATATAGGAAACAAGATGTGGCCATGACAAAAGAACTAGAGTTGGCTGAAAATGTTGTGTGTGTGTGTGTCTGTGTGTGGTGGAAAGCTCTTTCTTTTTCTATGGAAAATGACTTTTTGATAAAAGGGAAGTTAGAGAGGAAATCTACATTTTTGTTGAAAACTGAAAAATCCCAAACATTTTTCTTCATTTTTTGACCCTCCTGCCTCAAAACTTCAACTAAAAAATTCAACAAAAATGAAAAACAAACAAGATATGTTTGTCACTCCCACCCCGCCCCCCCAAAATGGGAAAGAAGTAATGGGCTGATTACTGATAATCAAAATTTACAGAAAAAAAAAGTGAGAAAAATGCCGCTTGAGAACTTTTTAGAGTTAAAATCCAGTGATTTAGACTTTTGAATTAGGGCTATGACAAATGGACTAGCAAATGAGTAGTAGAAACAGGTATGATTTGTTGATTTAAGGCTATTCACTGTCTATATTTTGACATATGATGTTGACAATTTTTGTTAATGGTTTATAAAGCTTCACCATCTTGAATCTCATTGTCTACTGTCATTAAATAACTGACTGATACCACCCCATAATTTTCCACAAATTAGAAAATTAAAATGACTAAAAATCTAAAAAATGCTTAAAAATAAACTTTGATATTATCCATCAAAATTAAAAAAAAATCAAATTCTGCCAAGCCTACTTACATTGTCTGAATGCTCTGGACTGGTGTTCTCAGTACAGTTTAAGGGAATGAGATGCCCAAAACTTATTAACTGTCAATGGGATTTGGGGACTAGATTCACATTAGGCACCTAAATCCCAGAATCAGTCTGCAGGGAACTGATAAACCAGGAAAAGATAGGCATTCCTTGTCTTAACTCGACTGTAAGGCCTGATCCAGCAAGTGTACTCAGAGCTTGCCTACTGGATTGGGTCCCTTTAGGTGATCTTGCACAGAATGGCCAGAAGGAGGAGGATGTATCCATGACTTTTAGCCCAGTGGTTAGGTTACTTGCCTGGGAGGAGGAAGACCCCTGATTCAAGTCCCACTCTGACTGAGAGGGAGCAGGGCTTTAGACATGGCTCTTCTATATCTCAGATGAATGCTCTAACCACTGGGCTATGGGATAGTCTGATACAGGGCTCCTTCCTTCTCTCCTGAAGCTGTTGTACTTTGGATTAAAAACTAAAAAAGTCATTGGTATAGGGAAGCCTAGGTCTCCCATTTCTCAGGTGAGTGTTCTAATCGTTGGGCTACAGAGTGATTCTCACATTTGCTTTTTCTCTTTCTTTGGCCCATTGATTATTACATAATCTAAGTTAGTGGAACAGCTTCAATGGGAGAGACCAAGGGAGCCATGTGTCGGAATATCCCACACTCCACTGAAGGTCGGACAAGAAGCAGTGGGCTCAATCTGCAGCAAGGATTCGGTTAGATTAGATATTTGGAAAAATATTTCTAACTCAAAGAGCAGTTAAGTTCTGGAATAGGCTTCCAAGACAGGTTGTGGAATTCCCAGCACTGGAGGTTTTTAGGAACAGCTTGGACCAATATCTGTTAGTGATGATCTAAGTTTACGTGGTCCTGCCTCAGTGCAAGGGGCTGGACTTGATGATCTCTCGATGTCCCTTCCAGCCCTACATTTCTATGATTCTTTAGTCCAGGAGTTAGGGCACTCATCTGAGAGGTAGCAAATCCCTGTCCCTGCTTGGTCAGAGGTGGGGCTTGAACCAGGGGCATTCCACATCTCAGGTGAGAACTTTAATCACTTTCTAAAAGTTATGAGGGAAGGCCTCTTTCCCCCATGCCCCTAGCTTCTTGCAAAAACAGTATAGACAACTAGTGCTGAGAGAAGGTTTGCAGCTGAGACTCTCAAACACAGGGAAGCACCTCCAGGACTTAGACACCAATCTCTGAAAGAGGGACACACCCTCCGTTTGTCATCTGCTTAGTCCATGAGCTGCCTAGGATATTGGCATTTGTGGATTCCCTTCTGAAGTTCCCATCCCTCCCCATTCATTGCATGTGGACCTAGATGCCTAACTCAGGCTTTGTGATTCACAGTGATTTTTCTCTGAGTCTAAAAGTTAGGTAAGGTGAAGAAAATAAGAAGTTTCTTTGTGCATCCAGCCCTGGGTGCCTATCTCCCCTATGTGCCTTTGGAAATCCCAGCCATAATTATTAATTAGCTTACAAATATTTAAAATTATGGAATAGCAATACTTTCCTCTGAAATCTATACATGGCAAATGCTGTAGAAGAGTGAATCATCATTGTCCTTTAAAAGATTTGCACATGTCCTGATTACAGAGTTTACCACTTGTGATTCCAGCACTACAGAGGTAGAGTAATTTTTCAAACATATCTGCAGGTGGAATTTTCAGAAGTGTCTAAGTAATTCTAAAATACAGGGGTGTTGAAAGTCAAATGAGTTGCTA